>NC_060884.1:2491855-2544355 GCF_014805685.1 Silurus meridionalis | reverse complement strand
AACAGACGAGCTCCTGTAGCTCAAACTGCTGAAGAAGTTCATGCTGTTCATGCTCGACTGTTTTAGCAGCAAAAGGGGACCAACACAATTTTGAGCCATTATGTAAAGCCTGATCAGTGTATATGTGGGTAATACCTGCAGTGGAACATCAGGCTCCAGCTCATATGGAGGTGTGCGCTCGCTCCAGTGAGTGAACTTCTTTGTGTTGGGGTCGATGTAGTAGTCAAATACGGTTCCCTGAGAAGGGAACTTCACCGCCCGCATCTCCTTATTCCACCAACGGCTGAACTCGCCACGATAATCTCGAAGCTAATACCGAGAGGGGAAAAATGAATGAGAGAGACAAATAGCATGGAGACAATTTGAATAAAATTTGACAAATTGAACTAATTTATTTTTATGAGAAACAATGATGGGGTTTTTGAATTGCACTAAACTTTTCATAAGAGACCTGTATCTGTATGTATGTTTAAACATCGACACAGCTCCATTAGCATAATGAAAGCTATAGTTTAGCGAAACTATACTGCAAGCAGACATTTCATGGTCAACTCACTTATTCACCCGCCTCCATACTACTCCATCTTCTTGCATATCTTCCCTCACCACATCCACAAAACCTCCTCCATAGCCTTCCTCCGCATTCTCCTTCCGATATACCCCATGACCCTCCTCATGTCAAGTCAAGTCAAGTCAAGTTTATTTGTATAGCGCTTTTCACAACAGACATTGTCTCAAAGCAGCTTTACAGAAATCAACAGGTCATCACCAAACCATCTCAATCGCACCTCCCTCACCTTGTCTCCAAAACGTCCTACATGTGTGGTCTCCCTAATAATCTCATTTCTAATCCTGTAGATCCTCATCACTCCATTAAAAATCTTCACCTCTGCCACCTCCAGTTCTGCCGCCTGTCTTTTTGTGTTTTTGTCAATGCCAAACGGTCGACTCACACTCATGAGAAATTCATATACAACCCCAATTCCAAAGAAGTTCGGATACTGTGTAAAAGGGAAACATAGACTTTTCATCATTTAAAAACATTTGGTGCAAAACCAGAAATACAACAAAGGAAACCCAGAACTGTTGAGCAGCTAGAACCCCGTATTAGACACATATGAGACAAAAGTCTTGATCTCCTCAGTGCCCACATGTACACGGACAGCAGAGTTGATGCTACAAATGATAAAATACCTTACATTTTCACTTAAAAATGTAGATATTCTAATGTTTTATTGTAAATAAAACATGGATTTATGAGATTTGCAATTTACTGCATTACATTTTTATTTACATTTTCCACATTGTCTCAAGTTTTTTTAAACTTTGGTTGTAATTTCAAACTGGTTTGAATTTGGTCGGATTTTATAAAATGGGATCAACTTCATTTTTCATACTCACATGGTCCTGAAAAAGAGCCCCTCCAAACGCCCACACACAGGCAAACACAAAGTAGATCTCATAGAGTTCACGCGGAGAGTCGGCAGGAGTGTTCTCATCCGTCAACAAGCAGTCCAGCAAGCAGCACAGTGTCTATAGCGCACACACAAAAAAACACACCCACACACACACACACACACACACACACACACACACACACACACACACACACACACAATTAGCAGATTTTTTTGTATCTATTCGAATGTAATGGAATATGGAAGTCCATATTGTACCTGCACCATGCTTGTCTCAGGTATAGGCGTGATGGTCTTTAGGTTGCACCTGACCTGCTCCAGACAGTATGGAACATACTTATCAAAAAGTATCGTCAGATTCGCTCGCTCTGATTGCGCCTGGCGTGTGTCGATCCAGCTTGTCACATAGCTGAAAAACATCAGGGGATTTTTTTACTAAGAAGCTGTGATGCATGTGCAGTATTAAATATTAGGGATTGTAATATTCAGAGATTCCCATCGGTGCATCGGCATAAAGGTTAACTATGATGCATCGATTAAAAAAAAGGGCATTTTGTATCACAATGCATTGTTTTGAACATATTTGCATCAGTAAAAATGCTGCTACGTGAATATGACGAATCACAACACTACGAAGAACGAGGCGTGTCCTGAGAGTCACATAGAATACAGATTAACATGGCAGAGGTAGAGCTGTAACTTCCTGGAGACACAACAGCAAAAAGAGCATCTGGTTTTACTTCAACCACAAAGGCATGTTTCTGAAGGGGAAACCCATAAGAAGTCAGAAGGCACCAAAGTAAACTAATGATTTTCTGTCTGTCTGAACCAAAGAATCAAATCGAATCTGTTGAATCGAATCAGAATCGAATCACACTGCATCGTAGTGGAGATGCACTTTCCTGATATACTAATTTGTGTAAGTACAATGAAAATATTATGTTTTCCGAAGCTATTCACTACCCGTGCTAGGATAATGATTAGAAATAGGCCTGGTTTGGCATATAGGAAGTGGGCGGAGCTTTCAGGTGTCACTCACGAGCTCCAGCCAAGGTCCTGTGGATTGACATAAAGGATTCCGGCTCTGGATACAGTCGCAGGTGTGGCAGCTTTTAGATGACTGATCTCAAACAGCAGACGCATTGAAGCCGTTAGAGAGATGCGCTCGTTACTGGCCAGGGTCAGCACCTATCAGACAATAAAACATACAATTTGGTAAATTCTTTTTATTTTAATTTAAAACACGCTAATTGGTTAGTTAGTAATGACTAGGACACGCCTCCATGCTGGTTTTTTTTTCATAGTGTGACCTTGTTATCGTCCATCACAGTGTTGAGGGATTCAATCCACATCGGATCGATGTCACCATCCAGCACGATCCACTTGGGCCCGTCATGAGATAAAGCCGACAGCTCCCTCATGGTTGATGAGAAAAGGCCTGTAATGTGTAGGTAAAGCATTCGAATAAACAAACGTTGGGTGTTTGTAGATACAATACCGCGTCCGAACGCTTACCATCTTTCCACTCTCGTGTTGCAGGATGCAGGAATCCGAAAAGCTCATCTGTGGTCACCGCTTTTGGGTTCATGTCGCTCCACACAGGCTTCAGCTTCATGTTCGAGTAAGTTCGATGCAACGTTTTGAGGATCTATACGCAGAGGTGATTAAAAGCACGACTCGCATCATAGCGTTTGGATTTGTGTTCGTCTGAGAATTCGAAGTGTTTAGATACCTGGCTCTTTCCTGTTCCAGCTCCACCAACCACAAAAACAGAATGCCTCACAGCAAGCAGCTCTTCTAACTGAGTCACCTGCGGACAGCAGATTGATCATATCGAACATCTTCCACACACACAGAAAAGTTGATAAACACCAATCATACCGATTATTTCTTCATCATGGCACCTGTTAGTGGGTGGATTTATTTATTAGGCAGCAAGTGAACATTTTGTCCCTGAAGTTGATGTTATAAGCAGGAAAAATGGGCGAGCGTAAGGATTGGAGGAAGTTTGACAAATTGTGACGTCTAGACGTCTGGGTCAGAGCATCTCCAAAACTGCAGCTCTTGTGGGATGATCCCGGGCTGCAGTGGTCAGTATCTATCAAAAGTCTTCCAAGGAAGGAACAGTGGTGAACCAACGACAGCGTCACGGGTCCATTATTGTCCATTATTAATATCCACAATGAGCGAGCCAGTGGCGACAATGGGCAAGAAAAACTTCCTGAGATAGCATAAGAAAATTAACCTTGAGAGAAACCAGACTCTAAAGGGAACCCATCCTCTTTTGAGTGGCGCAGAAAGTCCATTCATTACAGTTCCATCAACCTTCATGCAAACTGTAGTCCTAAACTATTGTATCAGACTGAATCACAATGAATTAATTATGATGTTCTGTCCCAAACCCTGAACTCATGTTAGGTTTTAGTAAGGAATCTGTTTTTCAACAAACATAAACCAACCTTAAGGATGAAGTTCTCTTCTGGCTGCAGCCGCAGCTCGCTGATCGCCTGACGAACGTTCTGCTCAAGCTGCAGGTCTCTCTTGCGTGGAATATCCAACAGTGGAAACAGATCGCTGATCAGACCCAGGAATATCGTCACGTCACTTGTCACGATCTTCGGCAGGTTGAAATCCCGTAAGGCACGCATCAGCACCTGGACAGCGCATAGGTAGTCCGTTATATACAGATGTTTTCCAAAAGTTATATTAAAGGGTACACAGTTTAGAAACAGGAAAACAACTGTCAAGTATTTAACATAAACAAAAGGTCACTGATGGTATAGAGTGAGAATAGTATAACAAGTCTATTATTGTCCTTTTAGAGAGATTACTGGTTAAAGAAAGTATGGCCACTGGTTTCCATGAGCACCTGCTCTTCAGGACAGCTCTTGTCCTCTCTTTTCAGTGACCCAGCAACAACCAGCACTGACTTAATCGCCCGTAGACCCCAATCATAGTGATCCTGCAATACCAAAAAAATGCCACATTTTCATGCAAATCCACTTCCTGTATCCCAGATGTTCTCTGTTAAAGATGGCTGCCATTCAAAAATCCATTGTTTTTCTTTTTAAATTGTTCATTTCTTTAAACTCAAAACACCATGTGCTTCAGTTCAGTTGTAAGTCAGTACCTGTTTGGAGAGCAGCTCTTTGCAGAGCGTGTACAGGCTGATGAACTTGCGTGCGAGCAGACGAGCATCTATAAATCCCTCTGCCACCAGCATGATCTCGCAGATCAACTCAAAATCAGGAATCACCATAGCACACGGCCTGAAACACACAGAAATCACTTTTACTTATTTCAGTATTATGCTAAAATTGTTGTGATTGTGCTTTTCAAAGCAGGTTGAACCTGAATAGCGCTTTCAGGTTCTCCGGAAGTTCTGCTCTACCAGCATATCCTGGGTTTAGAGTGATGAAGATCCCCACGGTCGGCTTCAGGTCGATATCCTCCCCGAGAAAGTAAAATCTGATTAATATCATGAAACGGAATGACATGAATGTGGATTAGAGACATTTTTTCATCTTCAATTAGTAGAAAAAAGATAAATCAAACAATCAATCAGAAATATAACAGTGCAGGAGGAAAAATATATTTATAATTTGTTGTTAAAATGTGATTACTGCAACAGCTATTGAAATCATTGTATTCACAGTGACCCATGTGACAAGACGTGCGCCAATATAACCTCTGTTTTTTGTTGCGAATGGCATCTTGGATAGTTTTGACCTGTACAGCAACCACAGACAAAACGTCCACAGAGATCCTGTTAAACTCATCAAAGCAGCCCCACACTCCTGTCTGAGCCAGACCCTTATAAATATTACCTATGGACTGAGAAAAAAAAAGATAAGAGATAAGAAATTATTCACCTAAACAATTCAGTTTACATTCTAAAAAGTACCCTAACCTTGTAATCCATTTGTTCTGAGCAGTTGAACACGTAGACCATAATGCCCAGCGAACGTCCCAGGTCTTTGGTGGTCTCGGTCTTGCCAGTGCCAGCGGGACCAGAGGGGGCACCACTCATCGTCAGATGGAGAGACTGAGTCAGTGTGATGTAACATCTGTGCATGAGAATCAGATGATTGAATATTCTTCATATGAGAGTAGTAAAAACATATATAATATATTGGGATCTTCTCTGCAGGAATTATTTGTTATTTACATTAATTTATTATTGCATTGTCTGAACATGATATGGGCAGGTGGTGTCTTACATTTTACATTTGTGGCATTAGGCAGCAGTTGAGAGTTAGAGGCCTTGTTTAAGGGCCCTGAAATTGCATTTTGGTGGTGCCGGGGTTTGAATTCTTAACCTTCCAATCCAAAGTCCAATCGCTTATCCACTAAGCAATTCCACCTATGCCATCTACCCAGGAAACAGCATCCAGTTTAGTGGTTAGGAAAATAGATCTTTGGACTCAAAGGTTGAGAGTTTAAATCCCAGCCACACCACGTTGTCACTCCTGGGCCCCTGAGCAAGGCCCTTCACCCCATAGCTACCCAATTGTATGAATAAAATTAATGTAAGTCTGGATAAGGGCATCTGCCAAATGCTGTAAATGTAAATAATATGAAAAAAAGTAAATCACTTGAAAGGTTAATGGGATGAAAGGAAACAGGTTTGAACGCAATGTTTGAGAGAAAGAATGAGAGAGGGAATATGACTAACCGGTCAGTGAGCGGCGTTATAACGAGTCGATTAGTGTTACCCAGGTATTCATAGGAGAACTGAAACTGGGCATCGCAGATGTTGACATAACAGTGTTTTTGTCTTTCGTCCCAGCGATGGCGTAACTGAGACAACCAAGCAAACGCCTGGCCGTTCGTCACCTGGCGGACAATCAGGACGACGTTGTTAGATTACCAATACCGACCAATACCTAATACCTAATAGCATATCTTTGTATCTTTGTTCAGACCGTGCCTGGTCTTTAAATGCCATTTTACAGAGACATTACAAACAATCAGCATCGTCATGGCTACCTTCTGAGAGATGAGCTTGGCCACAACGTCACGGGCGTGAACATCGATGGTACACAGTGTCATGATCTTCTGCCGATCACCAGGACTGAGCTCGCCTAGCAGCATGTTTATCAGCGAGTTCAGCTGGTGGATCTGCAACGATCACATATATATATATCTTACTGACTGAGTGACTACACGATTACGCAGGTTTGACTGAACAATGACCTGTTTTTTATTGTAGTCTTTCAGCGCCGTCTCGAAACCCTCCTCCACCCGTTCAAAGGCAATATCAACATCCATCGCCCACCAAATCTGACTACCAGTCAGGGCCACCTAAAACACACACACACAAAAGTCATGTCTGTATCAGCGGTGTAAATCCAGAAAGAGCTTGAATAAATCCTAAACACTTGGAGAACCAGCTTTTGTTGAAGCTGAATAAAAATATTTTTCCTCTCTGAGACTGAGAGATGCATCAAATCCCAGTCAGCTCTGAATATTTGGGTTTTTGAAGATTCCTCTTTAAAAGATTGCTTTACTACTGTGTCACCATTTTGTCTCTGTTTTATTCTGACATGTTGAAGAGACTGTTGTGTTGATTTTTGTCTCATGCAGTGTCGTGGTGCACAATTCGATTTCTTTTTTAATGAAATGTAACCCCACAAATCAACTGCTTTGGCTTTTCACAAACATGTGTCTCCTTTTGGGGACTAGTGCATATTTAGGACTGCTTTTAATATGATACAATTAAAGTACTGTTCAAATCAGATACTCGAATACTTTTACTCGAATATGATTTGGAGCTACTTTTACACATCAGCTCTGAATGGTCCACACTCTTCCTTTGTCTACATTAGAGAACATATTGCATAAACACACACCTGTGCAGGATAGTCGAAGAGCCATTGGTCACGTGATTTGTCCTCGTAGGCTGCTACGGCTTCGGCGATCTCCTGCCGCACCGTCCAGCGCATGGCAAGTTCCAACCCTCCCAACCAACACTCAGCCTGGGATGGAGGAAAAGAGAAAAATGCAAAAGCGGGTTTTAAAATGCATTGTTGTCCAGACTGGTCTTTAAATGATTATTTAATAACAAAGTATAGTTATAATGTGTGTGTGTTACCTGTCCCTCACACACACATGGCTCGGAAAATGGCACATACTCCCCCTCTCTGCTGTACATCCCCACTGCAACCTCAACCTTTCCCTCCTCTTCACCCTCATCTCTGAACTTCAAATCAGCCAGATTATCAAAGAGCTTCAGCAGGTGCCGTGTGACCTGATACACAAACAAAGTTTGTTATAAAACACCAGTTTTATCCACCCAAAGCACAGGCTATGTACTAAGTCTCAATACCGTGAGCAATATAAAGTAAAGGCTCATCTATAGATGAGCTACCTGTCTGGGCTGTGTTCCCTTGGAAACAATCTCCAACAGATCAGCAGCGGAGACGAAGTAAAATCGTGGAAACGTCAGACGCTTTGTTTCCAGATACTCAGCCAGAGATTTTTCACACACAGACAACCTGAAAATGACAGTTGTCCTAAAAACTGACACAAAAAAATATTACAATATCTATTTTTTTCAACTTGGTCTTGAAAATTTGGTCTGTGACATGATATTCCAGAAGAAAACTCTAAATTCTTTTGATTTTCAGTATCAGATCATGTAGTTCAACCCCCAGGCCTACCGTGGTGCCCTACCTGATACAATCCACCTCTTAATACCATCATTATGATGTTAAAAAAAAGTTCTCACTTGCTTGACAAAAACACTATGAATCGAATAACCTATGGGGAAAAATTTTATACATATTCAAGGACAAAAATAGATTCAAATGTAAGTCATTGATTCTGAAAGCGTATAGAAGAAGCAACGAAGGCCTTACTGACCCTTATAGCCTGAGACTGTCGTTTTTAAAGTCTTTTTTAACACAGACTCAAATGTACCTTTGCAGAAGAGACTCAAGTTTCTCCAGGTATCCGGGCTGGTTGGTGACTTCAATCACATTTGCAGTTTCTACAACTTTTATCATCAACTCCTAGAAACCCCCAACCACAAACACCAGACAAGAAAAAACATTTCTGGCCAATAAAATACAGCAGATTTAAGATATCAATCAAATTTGTTTTTTCAGCACTGGACAGTTCCCGGGCAGCTACCTGAAAGTCGAGGTGGATTCCTTGAAAAAGCTCGGCATCGTGTGCCAACTGGTTCCGGATGTCCTCCGAGTTGGTGAAGATGCTCCGTAGGTGAGCCCAGGTGCGTTGCACTCCAAGCCAAGTGGCAATTACCAGATCTGCTAGCATGAGGCGCCGTTGCCAGCCACTCACCTCGACCAGGAAGTACTCCACGTGCTTGCTCATCAGGATATTCTGCAGCTGCACCTGTATACACAAACACACACACACACTCATTCATATCCATGCATAGCCAAAACACATAAAAATTGCATCATATTGTATTTATTACGTCACTTCCTGTAATGTTGCATCTGTATAATCACCTGATTGTCCTCCAGGGTTTCAATCAGGTTCTCATCCGCTTTCAGAAGAGGCGTTCCAGTGCTGGAGTGAGTCTCATACGAGAGAGACATCCCAGACCATGTCTGTTTGATCTCAGCCAGAATCTACACACAAACATGAGTTCTGCTGTATGTGAAACACAGTGATATTTAGTGTGTCTGGTGTTAGCACTACCTTCTCGATGGCCATCTCTTTGACCGCTTTGTCCACAATGTTCTTCACTTCTTCTTCTACGCGATGCAGCTGAAGCTCTAGCAGATCACCCAGAGTGGTGTGTTCATTCATCATGAAGCTCACCTACCAACAGGGAGAGAGGGAAGGAAGGAAGGAAGAAGGGAAGAAAAGAAGGATGGAAGGAAGAAAGAAAGCTGTTCTGCCATCTTGATTAACAGTCTTAGGACTGGCCCGTGTCATGTGCGCCGCCTATCGCTTATCAGTAATAGGACACATATTAGCCACTTAGTACTCCGTGTAGAACCGCCACACTAGCACCCAGTTTTATACCTGTAAAGTGAAAAGTCCCAGGTTGACTCGAACGCCCTCGTGCATTGTCTACAACTGCATTGCGTATCCGTAAGTGCAAAAAAAGACGAATTTGGAAAGCAGCTTTGGTTGGTTTCAGTGCAATGCGTGGTCTCCTGTGATATTGTGTTACTGCACTGTGAATGAGGATGTTGTGGAAGTAACTGGTTGTGTAATATGTATAGATGGTACGCTTCCTCTGTGTTGTGTTGTTCTGTGTATTTCTGAGACCATGTACGATTAAGATGCTTTACCCTGGTTGTGTGCATGAGCTGCTGCCAGTGTCGCTCTCGGACTGCTGAGTTCTGCAATTCATTAACAGCTCTCAGGGACGTCAGCAGATTTTTTACAGTAGACTCAAGACCGGCGTAGACGTCCCACACACGCACCACCTTATCCAGAGTCTTCATCTCCTGCATACACAACCCCAAACACATTTCACTTTCTTTCCCACGATGTTCAAAGTTCATAACTTTTTCAGTAACATACAGAGGAACATCCAGTCTGGAGCGTAGTCTGGATTTTTTACCAAAAAATAAAATAAAATGAAATGTTCAGAAGATGTTTGTGATTTTTGGAAGGAGTCTCATGTAAAGCTTCAGATTTCGGCATGTTTTTTAGCTGAATCTCTCAAATGGGAAAAAATGTTCAAGACCGGTGAAGAAACAACAGTTTTTAGTGATAACAGGAACTGATTTGATTTGCAAATCATTCCACAACATATACAAACAATGCCAAACAAAAGTTTGGCCACACCTCCTTTTTCTTTTTATTATTTTCAACAATAAAGAAACTCTATTGTAGACAATCGTTAATATTAAACATATACTGGGTTGTTTTTGTTGATTACATAATTCCATACATGTTTTTGTCATAGTTTGGATGTCTTCACTATTAATGTATGATATTAAGTAAATAAAATAAAGAAAAAACAGGGTGTCCATACTTTTTACTGGTATTGTACATGAACAAAATAGTTCTTAATCTACAGAAAGTATAAAAAGTTGTTCTGTAATAAAAAAAAATTATAAAATGTTGAAATGCTCTGGTAAAAGAAGAATAAAACACTTTCTAGGAGAAACTTTATCATGTATCTAATGTGATTAAATAGGGATTATAATAGTACTGAAAATCCTTTATTTGAGGAGAAAAACAAAAGAGTGAAAGTTAATAAATAGATAAAATGCAGTGAGTGTGTAGGATATTTTAAGATTTTGAAGGTGGTCATCAGCTGCACCTTCGCAAACCTCCGGAGCTCCATGTCCATCTGCTCCACGTTGATTTCTTTCCATGGTGTCTTCCTCCAGTCCAAGATACTGGACTACATGTGGAAGGATGATGCACAAAGATCATGATTAAAAAGTGAATCCAGATCACCTGTTTTTTCAGCCCTACGCTGTTTGCATTTTTCCAGGTAGAAGAAGTGATGAGTGTTAGTAAATGTACGGTACCCTGACGAAGATGACCATATCCCACACCACTTTGAGGAGGATTATATCAGAGCGGCACTGCCGAAGCTGTTTGTAGTCTGGGAAGCTGACCTCAAACAGTTTGGAGGTTTCCTGCAGCTTGAACATCTCGGTTTCTAAATGAGCCACTGTGCGATTGGCCTAAACATAATCCACACACACACACACACACACACACACACACACACACACACACAAATGAGTCATGCAATGAGGGGAATCGCAAACCAACATTACTAAAGTTATTATAAAGGCAGTTTGACTGGTCACATGAACTGAGTAAGGAAACACCTTATCGATGAGTTTGTAGGGTTCTTCAGTGTTGATCCTAAAGATGGACTCCGCACGAAAGCGCTCCCGAAACTCATGTTGTTTAATCTGCGTACAGTGAGACAGAGAAACGGAAATTCAGCTCAAATCAGTCAGAGTTAAATACAACTTTTGCTTACTGCCAATGAAGCAGTATGTATCTAAGAACAGCCAAGTCTCGGTTAGGAATTGTTCTTCTCCATGTCTAGAAGCTACCAGGTGGAAATACAGGGTGGTGCAGAAAAACGGGAAATTTTGGAACTATAAGTTGCCCGGAATGTTTGGAACCAGTGTGAGCTCGTTTCGAATCCCTTGCCGTTAGTTATGATGGAGCAGTGGAGCGGTAACGAGCGATCACTGTTAAAAGGATGGTTGATAGTGTGAGTGCTGCACGTTCGGCGTCATTACCAGTTAGGACGTCATGATCGTGTCCCATCTGCTCATTTCAGAGAAACAAAAGTCTACTTGAGAATCCTCACCTCGAAGTGAACACACTTCCTTCTAATGACAGCCACCTCGCTGGACTGCAGAGGAGCGACCTCGTGTTTCACAGTGAAGGCCACTTTCTTGAGATTCTTCCATTTATCAGGTAGTTCCTAAAAGAAGGGTAAAGTCCAAAAGTCTGCTCATTTCAACCAGGTGTGTGTGTGTGTGTGTGTGTGTGTGTGTGTGTGTGTGTGTGTGTGCCTCCAGCAGGGCATAGACGTGGTCTGGCAGCTGTTGGCTGTAGGTTTTCAGCAGGTCAGAAGTAGATCTCAGGGGTTTAAACTGATGCTCGGTGTTCTGCTGTCGGTCTCGAATCGCCATCAGGTGACCCATAATTTCCACCAGACCGGCGTAATCTCCATCCTGCACACTCTTCCCTAAACCACACTCAGCATCCTCGATGAAGTGTGACAAGTCCTGCACGCTAAAACGGTGACAGAAAGACGGAAGGCTGGATACATGGTTTTGAGGTTTTCTATGAAATAATATTGGTGCCAAAATATTACATCAGGTTCAACCTCCTCAAAGTCGTGCTGGATAAGGGCGGTTGCCAAATGCAATAAATATAAATGTACACAACTTGTGTGTGTGTGTGTGTGTGTGTGTGTGTGTGTGTGTGTGTGTGTGTGAGAGAGAGAGAGAGAGAGAGAGAGAGAGAGAGAGACACACACACACCTGTCACTGACGTGATTGAGCAGATGCTCTTTGAACATCCAGCTCCATTTTTTAATGATGTTCATGAGGGAGATTTTAAATGGTTTGATGTCGACCTGACACCAGCCACCAAACACCCTTTTCTCCTCCAGCTTCTGCACCACCACGTAAAGACTCTCAAACTCGTTTATCTAAACCACACACACACAAACACACACACACACACACACACACACACATAAAAACGACAAGGTGAAATTATTATTCAGAACTGCTGTGCTCACATTTAACACTCATTGGATGTGTTTGAAATGGCTTCCATTTAGATACAGTATTAAAAGGGGCAGATTTACCGGGGTGGCACGTGGTAGCAACTGCCACCCTAAGAAAAAACATCGCCACTCCATCTGCCACCCCAGCACTGGTATACCAATGTTTAAAACATAAATGTAATCAGTTTTCTCTACCGATTTACAGCAGCAGCCCTTCAATGTGATGACATAAAAAAGCATATTAGCAGAAAGCATTAAATTTAGCTTTTCTATTAAAGCACAGTCCGAACAAACGACTCTTATGAACTGATTCATTTTGGTGAATCGAACACTGGTGAATCAGTGCTACCAGCCTGATCACAAACAAATGACTTGCCTCCTTTAACGAATGGAAGCATTTGTTAAAATATACATGTAAGTATAATATATATAATATTATAGTTATAGACTTGTGTGTACTAACAGCCATTAGGATTGTCCGAACCTTCGACAAGTGATCGATGTGCCGATTTAAATGTGGTTTCTGTGTATTTGTTATGTGTTTTTCACCAGTACTTCAGACATTGAGGCTTTGCATCTAAATATCATCTGCTTGTCATGCTTAGTAAATTAAACTGGGCATAGACCTAAACTTGCTACAGATTGGGGTAGAGCTCAACAAGCACCATGCAAGGATGCTTGCCTCAATGTTTCCTCCTCTCATCACCCCATAAATAATTTTCTAGATCCGTCCCAGCAGTAATGGCACTTTTATGGGTTTTGAGATTATTGTGACAGTATCAGACTGTAATTTTCCAGGAGTTCCAAAAGCTCCCTGAAGCAGAAGTGTACATTTTCCGACTTACTTGCTGTTTGAAATTGTCTAACTTGGGTGGATTCTTAGTGAGCTCATAATCTGCGTACAGCTCTGCCTCCTCTGCTGAAAGCGCATGGCCGTAGAGCAGGAACTGTCTCATAAACTCCGCCCTGTCTCCGGTCCACAGGTAACGATACGAACTGAATGACTTCTGAAACTCTTTGACCTTAGAAATGGTCGCCCGGGCACGGGTGCGAATCAGCTGAGACAAGTCGCACAACTCTGAGACCTGGCTGATTTCCACCTGCAAGGTGCATCACACACACAAGTATTCAGTACATATGTGCTTTCCAGAGTTGCAGCGAAATACACACCAAGACAGACACACACACACACCTGGTAGGTTTCTGTGTTTTTGTGCTTGGCCACACGGTTCATGTAGGAGGCCATTTTGAAAATATCAGCCACCATTTTGTCTATGATGTGATAGAAGTTGCCGGTCTTGGAGAGGTCAAGCGAGGGGTGGAAGGTCATATTGGACGTAAGGGTCAGCTGGACTTCGAACAGTGGCGCTACGTGTTGAGACGAATCCGTGTTATTGACTAGGTATTGTAGAGAGCAGCGTACGGCATTGCAGAATCCATCCAGGACTATGCGGTCCACATGTTGGGTGTAAACTTCCCAAGAATCGGAGTCGACTTCAGCGCCCAGAAGGACCGCATTTTCCTGGGATGAAAAAAAATATACGGAGAAAATGTAGTTTTTTTGTGTGGTTTGGAATTTTAGATATAAAATAGGAACTAAGAAGAATAAAACAAAATGAAGAAAAGGAAATAAACCTGTACAAGTGTGTGTATCTTCACTCCTGTGTCTGAGACAAGCTTGTACTGCTGTTTAAACTTCTCCTCCACGTCAGCCATGTGAAGCAGGTCCCCGCGAAGACTGCTCCTCCGGGCAACACAAGCCGACTGGCTGAAAACTCCCATCAGTCCCTGCATGGTGTCCAGGTTCGCCTGGCTCTTCTGGACTCGTTCGGATAAGTCATGCACCAGGTCGCGTGTGCTGCACGTGAAAATCACATTACATTACATTACATGCTGCTGCAGGACAACCTGGATACTGAGATTAGCATTGTTTATAAACATTAATATCAAACTCCAATTCCAAAAAAGTTCAAGTTAAATAAAAACAGAATGTAAAGATTTGCAAATCTGATAATTTCATCAGATTTTACATCAAATTGCAAAAGTTTAGAGTACATAATACTAAAGAACATAACATTGAAACGAAAAACACAATAAAGAAAACCCAGAACTGTTGATCAGCTAGAATCCTGTATCAGACACATATGGGACAACATTCCTCTCCTCAATCTTCAGCAACTGGTCTCCTTAGTTCCCAGATGTATAAGGGCTGAAGACGTGATGCTACACATGGCCTAGTCCCAACTTTTTTTGAGACGTGTTGAAGTCATAAAATTCAAAAAGACCTAATTTTTTTCCTTAAAACGTGCATATTCTCGGTTTAAACATTTGATTTGATGTTTTCTTTGTTTTATTGTGAATTAATTATGGGTTTATAAGATTTGCAAATTGCATTGAATTTTAATTTACATTTTGAACTTTTTTTTAGAACTTTTTTTTCTTTTAACCTTCAGGACACCTCTGCACCCTCTACCAGGAGATGTGGCGAGACATTTTTAATTTGCTGTCTAAATGTCTTTTCAACCGAGTGTACAAATTTAATCCGAAAATCACAATGAAGGTACACAACCTCTTAATGTAATCCCAGAGCTCCTCTTGACTCCACTTGAGGTCCTTGAGGGCGGGGCTTAGAGCACGCCTCACTTCCTCCATCTCCGCTTCGACTAATCGCAGCTCGACGTCCAGAATGGTGCTGTGGAGCTTATTGTACCACTGAGTGACCTGAGAGAGTGTGGTAGTGTACTACATAAACACAAACACACACAACATACTTAATGAGGACAAGACGATAAAGAAATTCGAATTCACCAATGCAACACACACACACACACACACACACACACACACACACACACACACACACACACACACTTCAGATCAGTTTACCATGTAGAGCGTCTCATGTTTGGAGTAGAGGTCCAGTGCAGCTTTGGGTATATTTGGGTTCTTCAGCAGCCCAAGATACTTCACTTCCCTCAACAACGAAGTCAACTGGAATGAACACACACAAGCAAAGGGAGTAAATACACAATCAAAACACAAGCGTGTGTGTGTGTGTGTGTGTGTGTGTGTGTGTGTGTCTTACAGCAGGGTTAAAGTTGACATGGTACAGCTCGCTTTCTTCATCAAGCGAGAGCAGAGGTTCATTCATGTGTGTATTGCAGAGTTCCTCCAAACCCACACACCAGGTAGTGTACACTTCTTCATCCAGCTGATCGAGTATCTCTAAAATACATTCACATTTTCGCAACACCAGTTCCGCCTCAGGATTGTCTAATGGCCTGCAACACACACACACACACACACACACACACACACACACACACACACACACAGTATTTAGCTTGTGTCACTCTATTCATAGTTTCTTGTCAATCTGACAAGCAATACACTATAGAAAATGACTATGAAACGTGAGAAAACAAACTTACACATGTGTGAGGTGGTTCAGGTTGCTGCGATTGTTCAGAATTCTCTCTCTGAGCTCCTGCGACCATTTCAGGTTTCCAGCTACAGGTGGCATGTTTTTGCCAAGAACCAGGCAGCCATTTTGCAACTTGATTAAAAGAAAGAATACACTTAAACTCCAAATTAAACCCAACTATATGTCTGGACAAGAACAAAAATATTTCAGATATTCCTATTTTTGTGAGAAATTCCTGTTTGTGACAGAGCCATGTGTTAGAAATCAGAAGGCACTTAAGTCAATTGATGATTTGCTGTCTGTCTGAACCAAATAAATCCCACTGCTTCGTAATAGGGGGGGGAATCGTATTATTATATCGTAGCTGCTTCATATGGATCTTTATTGTATCGTATCATTGCCTCAGTTATGGAGATCAATAACACACACACACACACACACACACACGCACACACACACCCACATACACACAACAGACACACTTACCCTCTCTCTTTGGGTGTCTAGTATTTGCTGGCAGAGATTGACCTCATCCTGGAACATGGCCAGTAGAAGGGAATAGTTTGGAGCAAACAGCTGGTGAACCCTTGGCCTCTCCAACAGAGTGCCAAATATCTGCAATAACTACACACACACACACACACACACACACACACACACACACACACACACACACACAGATGTTGATTTGGTGCTTTTTTTAAATAGAACTCTATTACTGCTAATACAATTACGATTGTGTGTGTGTGTGTGTTACCTTGAAAGCCGACTCTAGGCTGGAAAAGTGTTGAAAGGCCAGGCTCAGCACTGTACTCAGTCTCTGGTCAAAGTCATGATTCTGTTCCACGATGCGATTGTAATCTCGCACAAACTCCTACAGCACATGAAGAACACAGACATGTTGCTGAAAAATCCACCTTTAATTATATTTCATTGATTTCAGTGGACTTCAAGATGTAATTTATAGCCAAATACGTAGATGTTTGTGATGACGTTATTGCTGACAGTCAGTGTGTTTCTGTAGAACCTCTTTACTGTAATCCAAAGGATCGTATTTGCTTTCCCTGACGATTCTCCAGCTGTCGTGAAACTCGTCGTTCATTCTATAAACCATCTCACTGAGAATCTTTCCTCTGGAGCCGCCCAACTCCACACGCTCCAGCTTCAGGAAGTCCAACGCTGACGCAAACAGCTCCTAACACACACCAAACAAACACCACTCACATATATATGAGTAATTCAGTTCTCTTTTTATTACTCATTAGCAATCTTTAGTCTCGTTAGACAATGTGACTGCCGTGACTGATTTATTTATTTAATCACAATTTACAATTTTTTTTGGAAAGTAACAAATAAAATGTACTCACGTTACTGTAATTGAGTAGGTTTTTTTGTGTACTTTTAAAATCACTCATTTTATTTGTATGTTTTGTTTGAAGTATTATACCTAACTTCATGTTAAATCATCCGTTAATGGGTAAAAATATACATATCAAAAATGTATTTGGGGGGGATCGCGCCCCGGGAAAACACTGCACTGAATAATTGATGGACGGAAATATATATACAGTATACACAGGTATAAATCTTATTAACATACTAGACACAACGGCTTAAAGACAGTTACAGCAAGAAAATGATCTCATTCATACAAATTATTCACAAATAAATCATTAATACAAAAGTGGGGTTCAGGGCCTTGCTCAAGGGCCCCCAGAGTGGCAGCTTGATATAGCTGGGATTTAAACTCACAACCTTGTTATCCAAAGTAAATGCCTCAACCGCTTTCCGCCACTTCCCCGTTATAGTGTAATCACTCACCTCAATCATGAGCAGTCTCTCAACGATGCGGTCAATGCGCTGGAAGATGATCTGAGAGGGAAAATCCCAGGGTTTCCCAGAGCGTCCCGGCTGACTGTAAGGTCCCTTTGGGATCTGTCTGTCTCTGTACTGCTGGTAAGTCTGTTTAAAAGCACAAAACACCTGCAGCGCCCTCTGTACTCGCTCCACACCCTCCTCAAGCTCCATCTTAAAAAGCTCTTCTGGGATCAGGTACACCATCGCCTGTACACACCGTTACAAACTGCAGAATAACAGCTGTGCACTGAACACACATGTCCACCAATCACACATCTGCATCACTGACTTACATTTTTATCCATTTTTGTCCAGGAATATTTATTCAATTATTCCCAATAGTCTATTCCATGGGTCTTCAACCGAGGGTTGGCGACCCCTAAGGGGTCCGCTAATTAATGTTAAATGCCAAAAAAATTTTGGTTAAAAAAAATAAACATGGGTGAAAATATAAAAGATTAAATATTTTATAAAAAAAAGATTATAATTATTACATTAATGTTCTATTAAACTTAAAGCTGATGTTCATGTAAATGTTTAATTGTCCACCTGACAGTAAATTTTACTTCTTTTTTCTCAATTTAACAGCTTTTCTCTCGGGTAAGCTGCTGCTGCTGCTGCACTACTGAGTGTACGTTTTGTTTGGAGTTTCCATCCAATCAGATTTCGGATGTCACATAATGTGTTGCCGTAAACCCAGCAGAAATGAACAGTGAGGGATCTTGATAGATCAAAATCTATGTTGCTTGAAGCTGTTGCTGTAAATAATCACACTGCAATTTGGTCACTCTGAGGCCCTCTAGCAGGCGCCCAGTCATGTCAGCATTTTTACCTCCTTTGATTGGATGATCAAAGAGCCCACTAGTCTAGACACTTTAATATCAGCACTTGAACACTTTAGTGACGATCACATTGGACTATCACCTCACACACACACACACACACACACACCTTGTCAGTGAGCAGGTTGCAGAACTCAGTAAGTAACGTGACGATGCGTGGTGAGGAGCAGTAAAAGTGTGAGTGTGTCCAGATGAGCGCGAGTGTGTGGAACAGAGCCGGGAAAAGTATCTCCAGGTTGGTGAAGCTCCGCTCCTCGAATGCCACAATGAGCTTTCTGAGGGGCTTCAGGTGCAAGTCAATATCCTCTGCCTCCACCACCGCTGACACACACACACACACACACAAACACATGTACAAACACATGTACAAACACACACAGAAAGAAGCAATGTAGACAGCAGCTTACAGACTGGTGTGTTCATGTATTGATGTTTGTATAAGGTGTGAATAAATTTTATTCTGTTACCATCATTTACTTTCTGGATAATATCATGGAAAGAGGTGTAATAACTGCTGTTGGTCCTCTGCAAAATCTCAAGCACCTTGTCAACTTTTGGATTTTGCAGCTGCACACACACACACACACACACACACACACACACACACACACACACACACACACACACACACACAAACACAGAGACTTTTAGTGCTGATTCACTCCATCTGTGAGGAATACTTTCAGAAATATCTCTCAAAACAACCCTTGATTACAGGTTAAGTCTAAAGGTTACAGCATTCGGTAGATGCCTTTATCCAGAGTGACTTTTAATTATCTAATTTTATACAACTGAGCAGTTAAGGGTTAAGGGCCTTGCTCAAGGGCCCAGCAGTGGCAGCTTACTGGTGGTGGGATTTAAACTCACAACTTTCTGATCAAAAGTCCAACATCTTTACCAGTAAGTGGGCTTATCACTACTAGGTGTTAAAAAGTTTCGAGAGAAGTTTTGTAACACGCCATCAGAAGGCTGCACACAGTCACAGGAAGCACCGACCCTCATAAGTCACTGTCCCAAAACACATCATCCTGTGAAACTGGTGCTATTTTGAGCACGTGCATTACTACGTTTGCGATTAGAAAGTTAGAATGATAGCAATGCACCCTGTCACCGAACTCTTCTCACACCTGAGTTTCTCGCCGGAAACAACATGAGTTCACTTCTGCATCCACTCTGCACACCAAATTTGGCTCCTGCGGACTTTGCCTTTTGCCTGAAGATGAAGATGCAGCTCAATGAGCATTGTTTTGACATCATTGCAGCGATCCAGCACTACTCACGCTGGACACGCTTTGAAAAGAAGAATTGAGAGGAGTGGCAGGAATGCTGGGAGAGCTGTATTGATGTGCAAGGGGACTATTTTGAAGGTGATGTGTGTAATTGTAGATAAATTAAGTACTTTCCTGAGCTCGTCTCAAAACCTTTTGATACCACCTCGTTCATAAAAAAAAAAAAAAAAAAACATTACCGGTAAGCTTCAGATACAGCGCACAAAGAACTTGTTAGGGGAACAATGAAGTTCTACAAAGCCTGAAATGTTAACCAGGCTGAAAATGTTGGAAGAACTGTGCTGCCTCACAACCTGTTTCTGAATTCCCTGCAGATTTTCCTTTTGATGAGCCCAGAACTGCAGCTCTGCTGTGGGGCCCACATGGTCTCCCTGGCGCAGGAGCTGAGAAGAGTCTCGCTGCAGCACAGAGCCCATTTGCTGACTCCAATCTATCACCATGGTCTCAATAGCGTACAGCAAATGCCGGTCTATAAGACACAAATCGAAGCTAGACACACACATGCACACACACACACACACACACACACACACACACACACACACACACACACATTATATATATATATATATATATATATATATATATATATATATATATATATATATATACTGCTATCCAAGAACTGTGATTTCTCTGAAAGGTAGAATGGTGAAGCATCACATGGGATCTGGTTATAATGGAAGTGTAGACCTTTATGGTGGACACACAAACCTGAGCTGCTGCTCATTTCTCCTTTCCACACTCAGAGGCAGAGGAAGCAGAGTTCGTCCCTGAGTACGACCTCGCAGCGTGACGGCCCGACTGCGAAGCTGCTCCAGATGCTTGCGTATGTCCTGGCCCAACACTCGCGGCCAGCCTGTTTGATTCAAAGGGTTTGCCAGGACTGACAGCAGAACCTTTACACAAACACACACACACACACACACACACACACACACACATAAAAACACCTCCTGCCAAAATCAAGAAGCCTGGTTTGGGAACTGGACACAAACACCCCTGTAAGCATTTCCATAATCACACGCCAAGTTTCTGATTTCCACAGTCATTTCAGCTTTTCACTAATCCTCTCCAAATAGCTTTAGTTGTACACTGGAGCTCCAAATCGAATCCTTATCTAATCTAAAACTATAGGAAGCTTATAGATAACAGTTTCAATTGAAGATTCAATCTGCATCATTACTACTACTGACTTCTTGATTTTACATGTAAGGTGATAATCTGCGAAGAATTTGAGATTAGAGAAGATTTCTGATACCTGGAAGTTATTAGAAGGAGAATTAAAGAACTAAGGATTTATATTACATTATGGAAAAAAATATGAACTATTTAGCTGAACTGGCTTTTTTTTTATTCTGCCTGAAAGTAAGAAAAACATCTTTTTCCATAGTAGAATATTTGCAAGAATTCACTAAACTAAAATTCGATTCCACTTGCATAACAAAACGAGGGTTTCCTTTCCTGTTTGGTCATTTCTTTGATCACGGTATGCCGGCGTTTGGCTGGATGTACCTGGCCAACGAGTACAGGTGCATGGTCCAGGGGCTGAGCTGGAACTTCGCTGAGCCACAGCTGAGAACGGAAGGAGCTTCTGGAAACGCCACGCTGGGGTTTCTTCAGCAAACACAACAGCTTGGTCCTCCATGGAGAGGAAGTCTTTTGGGGGGAAAACAGGGGTGTAGCGCTTTCAGATGCGAAAGCACCGGAAATAAGCAGCGACTTATTTCAACACGAAGAGCATGTCAGTATACATGAAACAAACAGAAGATGAGGTTTGATCATCAAAAAAAAAGTGTCATTTAATGTACAGGCCCTGTTACACTACATCTATATATACAAGACATAGCGTACTATATTTCTAACTATATATGTCCACTAGGGAAAGACATAGTGGTGCTCCAGAGCCTATATATCAGTGGTGGGCCGTCAGGTTCAGCGAGGCCTTCACTGTAAAATCACAATCACAGACTTTGAATATTTTTTAAATCTCCCAATAGTCTATTTTTTTCATTTCATTGTGTTGCCCTCACTTGCCCTGCTTCTTGCCGGGGTAAAATAAATATGCTTTGAGGCCTTCAAAATCATTTAATACATGCTGCCTGTCCGAATTTGAGTTGCCGACACAGAGGCCCTCTAGCAGGCGTCCAGTAACACCAGCATTTTCACGTCCTTTGATTGGACGGTCAGAAAGCGCGCTAGTCAGAGCTCTCAAACCACGTCTGTAGCAAACTGCACAAGTTCAAATATACTAGAAATATAATAGAATATAATAGAATTGGTTTTTCATTCCACAACGACTGACAGAGGACAAGGAATGGATTCGGTCGCTGATACACTTACAAGGACATTAACAAGACGATTTCAAGTCCTGGGGAAAAGGTCGGTCCAAACAGTTCAAAACAGTTGTTCAGCTCTTTCAGGAAACATTTATGCTTTTGCGTTTGCTTTTACATAGAATTTGCACACAAACGCACAATTTGCCTTCATTTCAAATCCCCAGGAAAACCGTAATGAGGGAAAAAATGTGCAAAAAAGCAGGGGAAAATTGAGTTAATATCGATGCTCCTGCTGGAGACAATGTATGCGGGTGGTGCAGTTGTGGCTACAGTGAAAGGAGACTTGTTAAATTGTGTTCATTTGGTTTCTTGCTTTATGGCATTTATTTTAACTGTATAATGTTCCTGTCTGTGATGAAGCGCTCTGTTCAATAGATTCTGGCAGGACACCAGTGAAGGCCTGGGGGTGAACTGCACGGCCCTCCACTGCATATATAGTGACCTGTAAGCTCTATGCATTAAAATATGTGTGTGTTGGTCTCACCTGTTCATCTCCAATGTGCAGCGTCCCACCAGGCCCCGTAAACAGAACAAGTTGCTCGCCCCAGCCGTGGTCTAAAAAGTCAAGCAAAGCCTTTTGGTTCTCCTCGGCTCCGATGAAGCGGTTCCACTTGTCCGTCTTCAGCCGCAGAGCCATGAAGACCTGCTCCTTCACGAAGTCCACTCGCTCATCTGACAGCGCGATGACTTTCAGCTGTCCGGACGGGACACGAACACCTCCTTCGGTCATGCTGAAGAAAGACGAGGAGAGGTCATGCATGCTTCGTCTAAACTAATTGCTACACACCTTTTACCTTCATATACTTATGTCCACTGTTAACAGTTGCTGTTATGTGGATCAGTATGTGCTCAATGAGTGAAAATCGAACCCCCGGCCAAGGTTCAGGTCGTCATGGTGACGCTTTGTGTCCATTTACCTGTGTGTGTGGCTCAGGTGGAACATCTGCTGCCAGTGAAACTTAAGTAGCCTGAGCACCCCAGGTATCAGATAAGCACCACAGACAGCGACGCATCCTGGACACAGTCATTCAAATTCATTCAATTAAACACTGCTATTTCTAGCCATAAAAATCAAATTGGTTATATTTTATGAATAAGATTCTATGCAAGATCTATGATAGTTTTAAGATTATTTACTCTTTTATTTCTTACTCAGTTCAAGAAAGCTTCAAGTTGTTTATTTTACCTGCAAATGGAGCTTAATTAGCATCATATGAAGCCAGTCTTGTATTTGACTTTATTTCAGATGTAATAACTGGTTTTAAGGTTGCTTAAAGAATAAGCTTAATAAACACACTTGCTCATTATAATTATTCATTCCAAAATGCTTGTTTAATGTCGACACCAACTTATTTACAACCTAATAACAAATTATTCAAGTCTGCAGTGTTGAGACACCACACACTTTCCAAACATGTCAGGATAGATTGGAACGGTGTTCTGTACTTATCGCTTTTTACTAAGTTGTTCTGTAGTTTTTGACAAAATCAATTCAATAATGTTATATGTTGCATAAGTTTTATTATTTTGAGAAGCAGCAAATAATGATTTTGCTTTGTTTTTGCATCGTAACTAATGTGCTCATTTGAATAAATGATTTCAATAGTAATCTTGTTTTTAGTTGAAATGCTTGGTCTCATTTTAAGACATAAATAACGATGACGATTCTTAAATTAAGAGAAATTCTCTTGTATCTTGAAGTCCACATCTAATTCTAGATGTTTAAAGCTAATGATTTTTATTTCTCAGTGTCTCAGGTGTGGCTCTTGATTGGTTGGAGTGAAAACCTGCACCCACACTTTGGCCCTTTGTGGAAAAGATTTAACAATCATGGATTAGACCCAAGTGTCGATCCTCTGATTTAATGGAGACTTGATTATGAGTCAGCTCCAACATGCAGTGACTGCTCTTTAAATCGAATGAGAGATGAGAGACGACTCACGTACCTGAAAATGCGTGATGGTGATTGAAATAAGGGGCGTCGAACGCAACATTGCTGCTTGGAATACGCTTCCAATCTACTGCCATCGCTAACAATCAAAACCAGGTTTAAATTATTATTTAGGATTAATTTTGTTTAATTTTTCACTATAAGAAATGAAAAATAGACAAATTACAGCTTTAAAAATTGCTTTGTTAAGATCTGATTATTATGCCTTTTCTTTTTTTTCTCCAATGTCAGCACATGATCATGGTTACAACTAAAACTGCAGATTAATTGGTCTTGCGGATTAATTTTAATTTTAACCAAATAGTTTTCAGAAAGTTTTATGGTAACATGACACGCTGGGGGTTTGGGCTCATTAACTTCAAAAGTAAAAGAAAGTCTACTGCGAGATCATCTGTTTAATGTAAAGCGAGTAACCGTAAATGGATAAAACGTACACGCTGTTCTTTAAAAAAAAGAAAAAAAAGAAAGAAAAATGCGGCATTTTCAAAAACGTTTGATTGGAAGCACTGTAATCATTATCAAAGAGCAGCACGTCATAAAAGCATTTATTCTTCATATATAATGAACGTCACTCTGAAAAATAAAAGTTTCCGGATTCGTATTTAAAAAAAAAAAAAAAACTTGCTTGGTTGTAGCATTGAAATTATCACAACCCTCCACACACACACACACACACACACACACACACACACACACACACACACACACACACACACACACACAAATTAACACTGAGTATCCAAGTTATAGGAAGGATTCTGATTTTAATTGTTTGTTTTGGAAAAAAAAAATATATAAAAGTAACATACAATTTTACACATTTTAAAAGTAATTATTCCGCGAAAGTCCATGATATGACGATCAGTTATATACTAAAATAAATTGTGGCTATAAACAAAATCTTGGAGATTGAAGAAGCCAAAAATAGGGGGAAAAAAACGAGGAAAGAAGGGAAAACAAAATTAAGGAAACACATCAGATATATAAGAAAACAATTTAAAATAAAATACAAGTATTACAAGACTGATGCTGTCGCCCGAGTTGCATATGGATGATATTTATATAAAAAAAAAAAAATAAAATAAACAAATTCTCCAATCATGCGACAAAGCGTGTGAGGAAAGCAGAGTCAATCCTCGGAAACGTAATAAAAGAGTGGACACGTTTGGACCGAGGCTAGCAGAGAGAGAGAAAGAACGAGAGAGCGAGAGAAAGAGAGAGAGAGCGAGAGAAGGAGAGATTCTTGAATCTTTACAGACTCTGAGGACTTTCTCTCTCCTGCTGCCAAATTCACGCAAAACATCGAAAACACACACTCTCTCCCTCTCAGACACACACACACACACACACACACACATCCCTGTACCATATCATTCATTCACACGCTTATGTTCGTCATTTGATCAGGAGAAAGTAAAAATCCATGCAAGTCCAGCATCGTATGCTTACAGAGTATGGTATGATACAAAATAAGGCATTTCTGTGTTAGTGTGTATCCATATATACTGAATATGCATGTGTGTGTGTGTGTGTGTGTGTGTGTGGAGATCCAAATCACATTTAATGCCCCTGCCCCTGTTCCCCACCCAATTTGTACAAAAGACTGCTACAGAGCATAAATTGATACTTTTTAAAATATATATTTTATATATTTATATTTATTATATATATATATATATATATATATATATATATATATATATATATATATATATATATATATATATATATATATATATATATAAAAAATTGATAGTGAAAAGCTAGCTGTGGAAGTGGGCACGTTTATTGGTCACTCCATGACCTCATTGGCAGACACAGTGACCAGCTGAAGAGGGAGGTCAGAGTTTGAAAGGATGTCTTGAGTGCCAGACTGGGGCAGACTGGTCAGGATGATCGTGGGCCCGCCCCCGGTGATGATGCTGTCCAGCGGGGCGTTGGCGTCGTTCTGTCCTGGTGCGGGGGCGGAGTTGAGCCCTTTTTTGTTCAGGTGAGTTTTAATGTGTTTGGCTAAATGGTCGCTGCGCATGAAGCGTTTCGAGCACTGCGGACACACAAACTTCTTCTCTCCTGTGGGGGAAAAAGAGTCGATTTGAAGGATTTGTGTTCAGGGTTTAGAGGGTACAAGGTTTCTGCAGGTTTCACACAGTCAAATTTAAGGCTTTTCAATACTTTATGAACCATTAAGAATACAATTTATGAACTGGCCTAAATCAAGCTAAATTATCGCTCAGCTCGCACTTCCCGATAGCTGAACTACAACACAGAGCAAACGAAACACACACACACAAAAAAACCCTCAGTGGTAAAGTGCTGCATGAGCATTTTGAAGGGCGTTAGAGGCAGAATTACATGGACATCAGAAAGATTAAGACCTGTTTAAAATGATTTAAGACCTTAAACATCAAATTTATGTCTATTTATGGACTAAAAATGTAAATGTTTAATTTAAACTCCACGGAAACCCTGAGGTAGTGTGACTGGTACGTCGGGTCATACCTGTGTGTGTCCTGCGGTGGCGCTGGAGCTCGTCGCTGCGTGTGAATCTCTTGCCACAGTAACTCCAGGAGCAGATGAAGGGTCTCTCGCCCGAGTGCCAGCGCAGGTGGGCGCGAAGGTGAGACGTTTTACCGTACACCTTCCCGCAGCCGGGGATGTGGCAAATGTGCTGCTTCTTCTTGCCCATACCTGAGCCTCTACACACACACACACACACACACACACACACACACACACACACACACACACACACAAACAAACAATGTAGCAAATGTTGAATGGCAGAAATAGACTTGTTTGTCTATTCTAATGACTTTTTAGAACTGAAATAAATATTAATTGTTATTGTTATCTTATTCTTTTTGGATGTGTGTGTGTGTGTGTGTGTGTGTGTGTGTGTGTGTGTGTGTGTGTGCCTCACCTCCCCCCTGCCTCTTTGCAGTTAGGGCAGGTACAAGCCACTCTCCGGAGCCTCTTGCCCTCCTGTCCCACCCCCTCGTTCTCCTCATCTAGCATCCGTACCCGGAGGTGCGACAGGTCGCTGGGGTTCAAGGTGGAGTCTCCGCTCAGAGGCCAATCATCCGAGTCTGGTTCCTCCTTGATGTGAATGTCTGAGGAATGGAGAGAGAGAGAGAGAACACTTTTGAAAAGATAGCATTTTTATTTTTTTCTCTACAATTTTACAAGATTTATTCAGTATCACGGTATTTTAACTTACAGTATCCATGAAATGGTTCCAATCCAGAAAATGCAGTGTGTGTACCTGAGGGACTCTCCATGGCCTGCTCTGCCTGCGCAATGGAGTTGACTGTGACCGTCTGCAGGTTGGGGATGTGTCCAGTGGCCACACTGGTGCCAGGCTGTCCGAACGCCAACGTCTGCACGGGGGCGATGGTGATCTGAGGGGATGCCATTCCGCCAGCCCCAGGAATCTGCAGGTTTTGGAGGTTCTGCACACCCTGCACCTGGAAAGTCTGCCACTGGATCTGGCCTGTAGGTGAAACGGTCTGCGCTTGGATTAGGAAGGTGCCAGCGTTGAGCAGCTGCACGCTTTGGAGCGCCTGCATCGTGCCGTCCTGTGTCTGCGCGGGCACTAGCTGCACCATGGGTTCGACGTTTGCCGGGACGGAGGTAGGCACGTGGTTCTGCTGGACGAAGGACGGATCTTGTTGCCCGGCCGAAACAGCCGTGGCTTGGGTCAGAACCCCAGTGCCGTCTATCGTCTCAGGGAGCGATGTGACGGTAGAAGAGGAGGAGGCAGAGGTGGAGGTGGACGTCTGGGGAACGTAAGTGTTGGTACTGTTGCCGTTGTTGGATTTATCCAGAGCGTTCTGGACCGTGCTGTCGCCCGTAATTATGAGCTGACCATCAGCTGTGACGCCTGTGGCGATGGTCTGAGCTCCAGCCAGGCCCAGGGACTCCAAGTCTGCGTTGCTCAGGCTGTTAATCGGCACAAACGTGATGTTCCCGGGCAATCCGACCGGCATGTTAGCCACCATCTGGCCCTGCCCTGTGAACCCACTTCCTGCCAACGAGACCCCCTGAATCTGCTGCACGTGTCCGGTCTGTGCCAGCAAACCCTGCAGGTCGTTGGGATTCGTTGCAATATCCGTGCCCAGTGCGCTGCCGTCGCTTGCAGCTGTAGTGTAACCCAGTGATGTCGCGTCGCCGCTTTGGAGCTGTGGGATGACCTGGTACTGAATGCCGTTGGCGCTCACGCCGTCTGTCCCAGCAGTGACAAAAACAGGCTGGCTCTGACCGGATAAAGTCTGAAGCGGCACCACGTATTGCCCGTTGGTGCCCACGATCCCTCCGCTAGGCAAGTGTACCACCCCAGAGTCCTCTTTACCAGTGGAAACCGGAGTGAGTACCTCCCAGCGGTCGGACGAGCCTGTGAGCTGGATGGACGTGAGGTCTGTTGTCTGCTTTGGAAGAAACGTGAAATCAGTGAAATCGAATGCAAGTTCTACGAAAGCAGGGATTTTTCCTGAACGTTACAAAATGACACAAAATGATGCTGTATAATTATATGACGATTCTTATAACAACTGTAAAAACAGGAAATGGGTGACAAAGATTATCCTGGAAAGTGACGGCAAAAAAAAAAAAAAAAAAAAAAAAAAATATTTTTCTGGTTTTGGTGTGCGCAGCACTGCCCCCTAGTGTACATGCTTATGATGGACACAGTAAATAAAGTACATCACACACACTTCTGCAAACATTAGTTCACAATGAAGGCACATGGTTAAACATCTGCAGGAACAGAGAATCATATGATTACTAATGTTACACTGATGGGGTTGTGTAAGCAGATTCGGTTCAGTGAATTGCAGGTTGTACAACTGTAAATGAGTCATGAGGGTTGTTTGGGGGGGGAAACAACCTCATAACTTTCAGCAGTAGAAAGTAACAAATTGCATTTGCTCGCGTTACTGTAATGAAGTAGTTTTTTGTGTACTTCCACTTTTTAAAATCAGTAAATTAACTTTTAATTAAGCATGTTTTGTTCGAAGTATTGAAAACTGAGCAGAGAAACGCTTTCCCTGTGCTTTAATAAGAAATTTTAATACCAGATTTGTCATAACAAATATATACAGTTCAACTGCTCATTAAAAACACAAACAGAATAAGAGGTTACTGCTGGATTTGGGGAAAAAAATCACAAGCTCCTCGGGGCTTTATCAGCTGAACTCGATCGTTCTGCGTGCTTGTGCAAGATTTCACATTCCACAATCTTCACTGTGTTCTGGTGCGTTCCAGTGTTTTTGCTCATGAACATGATTTTCTTTAATAACACGCTGATCAACACTTCATTATTACATTACAGTATCAGGAGGAGAATGAGAGGGAGAGAGTAAAAGAAAGAAAAAATAGATAAGAGAACAAGACAGACAGAGAGAAAAGGGCAGACAAAGAAAAACAAAAAAGAGAGAGAGAGAGAGAGAGAGAGAGAGAGAGAAAGACAAAGTAAGAAATAAAGAGAGACACAGAGGTAAAACAGCCAGAGAAAAACAGACAGACGGACAGACAGATGGATAAAGTGAGATGGACAGAGACCTGGGAAAAGGAAAGAGAGAGAGAGAGAGAGAGAGAGAGAGAGAGAGAGAGAGAGGTGGGTGGGGTGCTGACCGGAGCAGCGGCCAGAGCAGTGCAGGTGTAAGCGGGTTGAGCGCGCCGGTGTGCCGGGGCTGTCCGACCCACAATGGGCGGGTTTTATGAGCCTAAGAAAGTGGGTGGCCGTACAGACCGAAGGCTCACGGGAAGCGGCTTTGAATCTCGGCTCCCTCAGCGCGTTATATTTCTCGTCCCCCCTTCGGCGGTTCATTAAAACGCGAGGGACTCGCACCGGAGCTCGGGGGAGATTGTGTGAGAGGGTGTGGTGGAGAAATACCTGATCCGAGGCTGCGGTTCCTGAGGCGGGCTGCAAAAAGTCGCTGTGACCGCCATCCGCGTCCAAGGCAGCCATTTCCTGCTGCTTCGCTGGCTGTTCCGGGGCTGTGGGGGGAAAGAGAGAGAGAGAGATAGAGAGAGGGAGAGAAAAAGAAAGACAGAAAACAACCAACAGGGCGAAAATGAATTTCTCAGCGACTTCCAGGTTTCTTTATAAACTCACTTCAGAGCTCCATCCTGAGTTAAGATTTAAAGCGAATCCCCCCGGTTTTCCCTCCTCACCCTCTTCCGCTGCTGTCGCTTTTCCCCCGCTCGGGTGTTTCACTTTGTTAAAGTCAGAGGCTAACTAACTAGCTTAGCTAAGTGCTAGCATTAGCTTTTGAGTGAAGGAGGGGGAAAAGATTAAAGAGTTCGGCTAAAGCTAAGCGCTGCTAAGCGCCATCCTGCTCCGGGCTCTCCGGCGCGGCTGCGCTTCGATCGGCTGAATGTTGTTACGTACCAGTCATAGCGCGGAAAGGCCTAAAAAACACCGCGGTTCTGCGTTCATTTAAACTCCAAACATGGCTGTGGCTTTAACCGAAGGCGGGCTGCGCGCGGAGCTTCGGCTCGGGCTTTTTTTTTTTTTCCTTTTTTTTTTTTTCCCCCTTTTTTTTTTAGTTTGATTGACGGGGCTGGAAACGCGGAAGGCGGGGCTTCGAGCTTGGATCACGGAAGTCGCTCTCTTCACATAGCGGAAGTCCCGCCTTCTCCCCCGCTTTTTCGTTTCTTTCGTTCGTTTATTTTATTTTTTAAAGTTTGGCCGCGCGACTTGTCTTCTCAGTTTCTGATTGGCTCGGACGCTTGTGTTTTCTCGTCTCTGATTGGCTCGACGCTTGTGTCAGTCAAACTCAAACCTCACCACTGTTTCCTGTTTGTTGTTCGCCCATATGGCCGACAACTTTATAGCCAGTCTGTAGTTCAGGTACAGAGTAAAGAAATGTAGCAGCAATGGAATGCAGATAAATATGTACGTTTATGTAAAACATTAAAGGCACTGGTCAGTGTGCAGAAACACATCTCTCTCTCTCTCTCTCTCTCTCTCTCTCTCTCTCTCTCTCTATATATATATATATCAATCATTGGAGACAGATGATCTGTACAAAAGTTATACACAGTGTATATACAGACAATATAAAGATATGTCCAAATCAAACAGCTTGTAGAAGATAATGTACCATTCTATACAGTTATATAATTATCCAGAGAAGATGCAAAACTGCATGATGATTACTGGCAGTAGAATCAGTAAACCATCAGGGTCCAAGCAGTCTAGTGTGGAGTTCAGTAGGGTGATAGTAGATGAAAAAAACCTGGCTCTGAAACTGCTGGCTCTGGTGCACATGTTCCGATAGGTCCTTCTGGATTGGAGGAGCTGTTTAATGGTGTTAAGAAAAGCAGGCAAACTTTTAACAGAAAGCGTTTGATAGATGCAATGATGCCATTTAGTCTTGGAAAAGATTTGGCAACCCAGATGGTGTACGTTTGTGATAAACACGTAGTGGTGGACTTTGATGGGGCATGAGGATGTGAAAAGCAGAGGCGTTGTTCTCAGGAGTGTACGAGTCCTAGAGGACTAAAATACAAGTTTGAAACAAAAGCCGTCTGTGTTGAGCGCAATAACAGCCATTTGGAAAACACACACTCGCACACACACACCCCGCAGGCACTGCAAGGTGTCAGTTTACACACATGGGTAAACAAACTAGTTTGCGGATACAGCTGCAGAACCCGGATGTGTCCACAGTGTAATAACTCTTTTATTGACTGTGAAGTTTATTTTTATCTGAGAATTTATTTTACATCTACATTCTACATCCTAAAACCATCACAACCACACGTCCTTGCTGAATTCCATTTTTCCAGGAAGCTCAAACGATAGATTCTAGTTCAGCATTAGTGAGGTCAGATGTGAACGAGTACGAGGAGGTCTGGGCTGCTCTCGGTGTTCCAGGTGTTCAGGGCGGGTGAGGAGGTCAGGGTTCTGAGAAGTTCCACCTCACCTTTAACCCACTTCGTCTACACAGAGCTCAATTTATGCACAAAGCATCGCTTTTCATGTTGGAACAGGTTTGAGCTTTGGAGTTTCTGTAAAGTGAAATTCTAATCCTACAGCTTTGAGACGTTTGATACAGCAGTGCGATTCTGTGGTGGAAGTTCGAGTAAGAACTCTGAGCATATGAGTAAAATTGTCGGGTGTCCACAAACTTACGGCAATAGTGTATTTGTTGTGCCACTATTATTATTGATTATATTATTGTATTAAACCAATACTAACCAATCAGCAACTACTTACTTTTAGTCTGAGGGAAATCATTGTAAGTTATCAGAAATAACTAAAATTCTGAACAGTGACGTGAATAACACTGATGATCTCTTCATCTTCTGAACATTTCCTCAAAGTTGATGTTAGAAGCAGAAAAATTGGCCGTAAGGATTTGAGCGAGTTTGACAAATTGTGACGTCTAGACGTCTGGGTTAGAACGTCTCCAAAACTGCAGGTCTTGTGGGATGTTCCTGGTCTGCAGTGGTCAGAATCTATCAAAAGTGCTCCAAGGAAGGAACAGTGGTGAACCGGCGACAGGGTCACAGGCGGCTGAGGCTCATTGATGCACGTGAGGAGCGAAGGCTGGTCCGTGTGGTCCGATCCAACAGACGAGCTCCTGTAGCTCAAACTGCTGAAGTTGTTCATGCTGTTGATGCTCGACGGGTCACGACTGTTTTGCCAGTAAAAGAGGACCAACACAATAGTAGACAGGCGGTCATAACGTTTGGAATCCTTTTTAGCTAAACATGGCCAAAGTTTCAGAAAAATCGGAATGGAACATCTTCAGAGAGCTCTTTAGTCAATATACAGTCCTGCATTTTAACTCTGGATTTGATTAAGTGCATTTTCTTTCCAGATTTGGGGGATATAATTCAAACGAGAATTGGACTTGGTTGTTTCTGGAGGTTTGCTTTTAAAAAAAAAAAAAAAAAAAAGGAACATCATCTCCATCTACTGGCTTTGGATCGCAGCACAGATGTTTTCACGTTTTCACAGAAAACTACTTTCAACAGATAGGTTTTTTTTTGTAAGTTTTTTTTTTATTAATGATGTCTCCGAAAAAATAACTCGAATCCGATCCGCTCCAGTGTTTTAGTTTTTTACTCATTTTTGGGTTCTAGCCACCACGATAATGCACATTTCAACTGAAAAAAAGAAATAAGTCATGCACTTGTAGTTTGGAGAAGTGTATTTATTAGCTTTGGGTCTCTGCTTCTGCCGTGTGACATGCAGCGTTTAATCGTAAAGCCGTAAAATTAACCACAAATAGATCAGATATGAGTAACAATTGTCCAAAAAAAACCCCACACATACAGAAACTGATAGTTGTGTGTGTGTGTTTGGATAAACTGAATGTTCCAAAGTCAAAAGTGAATGAACCTCATGGGTAATTCCTCACATCTGCAGCATAGTCCCTCCTCCTTCCTCATGGTACAAATCCAGCCAATCATTGCCACTTTAAAACGAATGACATCATTTCTTCTTCGGCTGATTGGGTGTGTTGAACTTGAAGAAGATGATGTCACCGTCCTCCACCACGTAGTTCCTTCCCTGTTGTCTGTACTTTCCTGCGGCCTGGAAATCGGGGACGATATTAAAAGCAAATGTATTTTCTCATATCGTGAGACAAAGACATTTTTATTCTTTAATAACATTCCTTTTTGCATTTATAACTTCTGAACCAGAAGCCGCGGTCTTACCTTAGCAGCATTCTCGCTGCCTTCTTCTTTAAAATCTGTGAACTTCATGACCTCAGCCATGATGAAGCCTTTCTCGAAGTCTGTGTGGATCTTACCAGCAGCCTGAGGAGCCTTGGTGCCTTTCTGTAGGTTAAAACAGCACACAGAGCAAATAAACATCTTCAGACAATTTACATCATCTTACAGCTTTCCCACACGTGAGGCTGTACAGTAACAGTCCAGACCATCATCTACATAAACCCCATGTCCATCAACTACAAACAGAACCCAAATTGCTCCTGTGTGTGTGTGGTTACCCTGATGGTCCATGCGCGCACTTCATCAGGTCCCGCAGTAAAGAAATACTCCAGCTGCAGTGCGGCGTAACCGCTTTTAATGATCTTAGTCAAAACACTAAAGCGGAAACACAAACACATGTTAGAATAGAAAGATAGGTGGAATAAGAGGAAGGAACAAAGGATGTAGGGGTGGAAGAAAGAAAGGAAAAATGGAGAGAAGGTAGGTCGGTAGTTAGGAAGGAAAGAAGGATCAAAAGTAGGTTGGTAATAAAGGAATGTAGGGAGGAAGGAAGGAAAGAGGGTCTGTAGTTAGGCAGAATTAAAAGAAGGAAGAATGGAAAAAAAGGTGGACAGGAAGGAAAGGATGGAAAGGAAAGAAGGATTGAAAGTAGGTTGCTAGAAAAGATGGAAGGAAGGAAGGAAGGTAGGTAGTTTGGAAGCAAATAAGGAAGGAAAGAATGTAGAAAGGAAGGAGAAAAGGCAGGTGGGTGGAAAGGAAAAGAAAGGATGGAATGAAGGAAGCAAGCAGGTAGGAAAGAAGGATCGAAAGTAGATTGGTAGGAAAGAAGGAAGAATAGAAGGAAGGAATAAAAAGGAAGGAGGAATTGAAGGAGGGTAAATAGGAAAGAAGGAAGAATAGAATGAAGAATGGATGGAAGGAAGGACCTGTTTTTTTTTCTAATCAAACTGAATGTATTGAACATCTAATGACAGGAACATCACTGTGATTTGTGTCTATAAAACCAGACTGGATGTGATTTACAGGCTCATGGTTCTGATCATGTACAGTTATGAATTTAATCAGAACTCAATGGTGGAATATTCAGGAACACGGAACTATGACTCCTGTCTTTTATCACACATCTGAACGGTTGAGAGAAAAAAAGATAAGAAAAAGGTTGTGGGGAAAAACCTCCTGAGGAGTAGAACTGGATCACATGGTTGATGATTTATGGAAACCGAATGTGTGAAATGAAATCAGAGCTGACCTCTGGGTTTTATTTTCCTCGCAGAACTTCTTTTTCTCTTCATCGTCCATGTCCTGGTGTTTGCTCTCGAACCCTCCGCTGAAGGGGATCACCAGAGCGCCCGGGTCATGAGCGTCTACCCAGTCCTTAATCTTCACCAACCTGCCGGGAATCACATCATAACTACTTCTGATAAACAAATAAACAATTCCTGCACAGCTCCAGAGGGAAAACACTGAATGGGCAAAAGCATTCGGAGCCACGTGTGGTTCTTTTTCCCGAATTGCAACCACAAAGTCGGAGGAACACAATTGTATCGGACGATGCTGTAGAATTAAATTATCCTTTTACATCAACTAGGAGCCCCAAACCTGTTCCATCATGACTACGCCCCTGTGAACAAAGCCAGCTCCATGATGATACGAGGTGAGTTCTTTAAAACGGCAACAGGTGGCAGCACAAGGCTAAACGCGCAGTCACGGGGCGCCGACCCTTAATAAGTGCCACCGTGTGTACATCAGGAGCCGTGCAACTGGTGCTGTTCTGACCACGTGCGTTACCACGTCACCATGCTCTCCTCACACGCGGGTTTCTCACCGGAAACAACATGATCTTCATGAAAGATGAAAAAAAAAAATGAAAGAATACTTTCAAATTGTAAAAGTACTTTCTAGTGAACAGAGCGAGTCTCCAAACTTTGACATCACCAGGGGTACTTTCCATGGGTTCGGCTTTGGAGATCTGACCCTCAACCCTTTGGGATGAATGTGAATGCTGATTGCACCCCAGGCCTCCTCGCCTCACTAACATCTGTACCTGACTACTCAAACATCTCCATAAGATCTCGTGGAGCATCTAGTGGAAGAGTGAAGGTTCTTCTAACAACAAATGGGGACTAAATGTGAAATGCTCAAAAAACAGACACTTATATCTTCATATAGTGTATTGTTAAATGTTCATGTAGGTCCTGATGAAATGGACAATGGATATAGGAGGAATTGAGGAGCATTTAAAGATGTATAATCCTGGAAACTCTACAAAACTTTTGACCAATTACCAGTGAATTAACAAATTTACCAAACCCTGGTTTATTAATTCACTGAATACAGAGAACACAAGAGCAGACAATAAGTAATGATTCAGTAATTACACTCTAAATAACCAGTTATAATCGATCTGCTTGATTTCTTAATTTTCGACTCGGCTTCTGAGAACATGATTTCATTCCACTATACACAATATGATTTAACCTCAAGACCACGTGGCGTTACTGCCACTCTGCAGTTTCATTTCACGGCTCAGTTCATGAGCTCAGATCTACAGAAACCTCATCATGACATTTCACTTCCTGTCTCACTACTGAAACCTTCTCGCCAAGCTCTGGAGAAGATCACAAAAGGCTGAGGAACACACGGTGGTTCCGATGCTACACTGCTTACACGAAAGCGTTCTGAAACACCGCGACTCACCATTTGTTCTTTTTCCTGATGTAATCTTTCTCCGAGAGATTCACCAGATAAATCATGGGCTTGGATGTCAGGAAGAGGTATTTATTCAGCACCTCGATCTACAGAGGGTGAAAAAACGGTTAGCTCGCGGGACGACTGTAGATCCAAACGGCCCTCGCTCAAATCAGTTCCGCATCCTGGGCCCTCGAATAATGCGGTCATTTTATATAACGTGAAATGACGTCACCTCTTTGTCGTTCCATTCGTGGTACCGAACGTGTTTCTTCTCGTCCACCACCCACGACTTGATTTTACACATAATGTCCTGTTTAAATAAAAGAAAAAGATTTATTATTATTTTCACTCTTCAAAATCCCTAAAGATGTTTGTGGTAAAAACAATTCGCTTACGTATTCAGGTTTGAGTTTCTTGTCTCCGCCCCTCACGGCCGTTTTCTCCAGCTTGTCTATAATTGGCCCGATCATCTCCTCGTCCTTCATCCTGAGCTCCTCGTGAATGATCTCGATGTCCCGCACCGGGTCCACACAGCCTTCTACGTGGATGATGTCTTCATCCTCGAAGGCTCCTGCGCATTTACACACACACACACACACACACACAAAACATGCAAATGAGTTATAATGGCTGAATCCATCTGAATATTGCATATATTACTTCCAAGAAAACATTCTGATGGAGCAAACTAACACACTCCTCCCCCCATCCGTAGAGCGGAGACTCACGTGTCATGTGAAAGATCGCGTCGCAGGCGCTGATGTGCGAGAGGAAGGCGTTTCCCAAACCCTGTCCGGCGTGAGCTCCCTTCACCAACCCGGCGATGTCTACTACATTCAGAAAGGCTGGGACTTTACTGCACGCACACACACACACACACACATACACAGTTAAAATATCACTCCATTTCAATTGAGTAAAAGTACAAATGTTTTTGCCTTCAAATGTACTTAAGTATCCAAAATACTATGATTTATTATGACTATAATGTTCCTGTTATCATTTTTATCATCTTTACTTAATCAGTTGATGTGAAAAGACTCGAATGTTACTCTTAACACAACAATCTATTAATAGAATAATATTAATGAGTCAAACACTGATATCTATTTAAATTATCATGCACCCAAAACGCATAAATAAGGCCACGTGTTAACTCAAATTCATTTAAACGCCACTAATTAACGCGCGATTGATGCAGCACACGTTTCCGTTTGACCGTTTTTATTAAAAATATAAATAAATGTAAAAGAGGCGAAATTAAAACCTTCAACGCAACACACGATTTTTCATGACATATTACTCAGATATAAAATTTTGTCCAAATAAATAAATAAAACAAATTTTTTAATCACTACACCCCAAGTCTCGAATCAAGCAACAAAACCGGCCACCATGCACACGTCCGGCAATTAAAACCGTCCGTGTGGAAACATAGAGAAAGTTCCGTTTGGTGTCCCGATGATTTACGTGATTTTACGCCTTAATTACTTTACATAAAAATATTTTGTCTTCGTGCTCTATGTTGAGTTTGGTTTCACTTATAATAAACATTCATTTGCATAAAGCCAAATGCACATTTTAGAGATTCTGTTTCCTGATCATAACCTATGGAGATTTCGATGCTTTGCCCATGCGAGTCCAGTAGAAAATGAACGATTCACTGTTTGAGACGCCTCGTCCTTCTGAGTCACATTAGTACAGTGTTGGAAATGATAAATGATGAGGGTTTTGCATGCGGCTACCTGGCAGGTTTGTGGTACTGGCACAGGAAGTCGTAGCGCTCGTCTGGAATCGGCACGCGGCTCTCGTTCGGGTCGATGGTGCAGAAGGGAAAATTCTCCGCCGCCGCCTGACTCTTCGTCAGCACGTTGAAGAAGGTTGATTTACTATAAAAAAAAACAAAAAACAAAACTGTGACGTGAAAAGCTTAATTTTCAGATTTAAAAAAAAACATCAAAGAGTCTTTAAACCATCCATTACATTCAATAACATTTTACAGATCTGGTCACCAATCAGAAGATCACGGAGAAAACCGATCCTCAAAAAGCTCTCAGCGTGGTGCTGACAGCCTCACCGTAACCATGGCAACCCTCTGCCAATATGTTGCTGCCATGCTACAGGAAAAGCCCAAGCGATTTTTTTTTTATTAAAAAGTATTTGATCCCTTGTCAGCTTGTGGCATGAATACGGATAACACAACATTTTTAAACATAGTGTCCATCCATCCATTTATATCATGCATAACATTATGACCACCTGCCTAATATTGTGTTGGTTCCCTTTTTCTACCAAAACAGTCGTGACCCATCAAACATCAACTTCTTCAGCAGTTTGAGCTCCGGGAGCTCGTCTGATGGATCGGAACCACACGGACCAGCCTTCGCTCCTCAATGCACAATACATTATACTACATATCATTTTAAAGATATAACTGTGACTCTTCTATCATAGATATCAAATGTATGCCATGTGTGCATGGTGAAGACTCCTGAAACACACACACACACACACACACACACACGCGCTCGCATTCCAGTCACTGTATTAATAAACCATGCAGAACCCAGACACACCCCACGTTCGGTAATCCAACAATCCCGATTTTGAGGGAGGTCCCGAACCGTCCGATGATAGCAGGCGGCTTTGGTCCATCTCCTCCCTTCTTTGGAGGCATCTGCAAAAAAAGAAAAGAAAAACCACACCCCATGAGAACCCGTTAGGAACACACGAGGACGACATGATGAGCACACCTTCTTAGGAGCCATGACAGGAATATCTTCCCTTCATCAATCTCTAACAATCCACAAGGAGAAATCTGTGCATATTGAGAGATTAACTGAGTGGTTCTTCAGGCTGATCTGCTCATGTCAGAGGGCCATGATGCCCAAAATAGCCTCCACTGCACAGTATGGGGAGGGAGATGGGTGTAAGATGACCAGGCTGACCTGCAGACCTAAATATAACCCAGATTTCATTAAGAACACGGATCATTAACTCTGATATCATTGGCAGCCTTTCTTAGAACGAGGATCTCTCCGTGTCCTGACTCTGTCCCACATCCAAACATTCCCAGATTCCATTCCTCGAGTCCTCCATTCATTTATACCCAATTAGCATGTTAGCTTCTTAGCCGTTATCAGCATTATGACCCCAAAAACAGATGGTACGCCCCGAGAAAAAAGTAGTGTACAGACGCATAAACGTGACTCGAACCGCGTTCACGTTTCCATCACCTTGAATCGCGGCTCGGTCTTATAACGGAGCGGGAATTACAGTGAGTCGAGCCGCTCGCAGGCTTTCCACACTCTGGGCCACGGCACGAAAAGAAACCCGGAAGTCGGCGCACTCTTCCCATTGGTCAGAATCTGACGCTGAGAAACACGTCATGACGTTTGGGTAGATTCCGTTTTAAATTGAAAAAAAAATATAGATATATTTGATCGTTTATAAAGCCAAAACATTTCCACGCCAATTAGATTTTTTTTTTCATTTTTTGGTGTTTTAATGTAAAAAAAAAAAAAACCTAAAGTGTCGCTATAGCCACGTGGGAATCATTCGAACACATCACATCCGGGTACTTCAACGCTTTAATGCCGATCCATAAGTATTGGCACCCTTCATTGGGAACATTGCTAATTCGGTATTAATATATTAATATTAATAATGCAATCAAAACGTATTACAACCTTCTCAAACAAACAGAGGCTTTGTATATGTTTCTTTAAATAAAATCGTGCATTGGTTTTCAAAATTACTGGCACCCCTTTTAAACAGCATTGCCAACAATGATTCTCTTATTGCAATGTTTTTACCTTTTAAGCTTTTTTTATTATTGTGTGTTTCTATAATGCATAAAATATATCTTGTACTGTACAGCCAAGTCAGTATACTCAAAGAGGTGATTGTGTGATTAGACTTATTTACCTTTACACTTATGGTGCCCTTATCAAATGCTTGTGGGAAACAGGACATAGAGACAGAATACAAATGAAACAGCATATATAATATAGTAATAACAATATATACATAAAGATTTGGACCTCTTTAAAACATTATACAGGTAGTCCCAGAGTTACGATGAAAAGCTACCCAAGAGTTTTAAAGAACGGTGGTCAGTATAGTGTAGTATATTGTGATTTGCTAATAATTTAACACATTACAGTACATAATTTAGCAAAGCAGAACAATGTACACTACCGTAATGCAGGATATATTATACAGTATGTATGTATGTATGTAAGTGCCGGATCGAAAAATCGTAAGTCAAACTAACGTAACTCTAGGACTAAATATATCTTTCCTAGAAATGGTTTAAAATGAGGAATATTTATATTAGAACAAATGGTTTCTTGCATTATTCTGATCATAAACATACATTATGCTTATTATGGTGCATTGGAGTTGCAATTTACTTTTGTCCTACTGTACCAATAGTGCAGTGGGAATAAAATAAGCATGTAAAACACAGTGAATGTACAGTAATGATACAATTTGCAGGGTAAAGCAAGTGGTGGAAATTTAATGATGTGTTTTTACATGTTAAATAAAATAAAATAATAATATCAATGTAATGTAAGGTGGCACATTTATTGCATCATTTAAGAAACACCTGAACAAATGTTCATGGATTCTGGAAGAGTCTTTATCTCGGGTCCACGTGATCCTCCACCTGGGTGCATATATTTATATCGATCGGGCAAGTAAATATAAGACAGCAGCTATTTTATCAGCAGTCAAATTAACACGAGAGATCGATCACATTTTTCCAGCACTGAGAGATTCGACCGGCGCATACACAAAACCCTGATGAGAGAAAATACCAAAACGTACCTTATAGATACAAAGTTATAAATGAAATTGCATCTTCATTAAATGTACAAACAAACTGCACTTACACTGTAGACCTGTAATATACACTGAGGAAATCCCATTTAATCGGTAAGCACCGTATCAGACATTTGTCGCATACCTGCAGTTTTTTTGTTTTCAGAGTAAGTGCATGTAATGTGCATGAATATTGTGCTATGATACATGACATCAATCAAATGGACAGTTTTAGAGGTTGACCGATTCATCGGAATAATCGGCGCCGATAGTTGATTGAATCCATACCGATAGTTTTTCCGGGTCGACCTCTATCCAGTACGGATTCAGACACGATATCAGCAGCAGACTTTGCATTTGATCATAATTTCATTTTCAATTTCTGCCACACAGCAGAATGGCCACAATTTGAAGAAATTTTTTTTTACCAACATTTTTATGCCCATTTGCACAATCGCTGACACACCGAACACTGCTCTTTAAAACCTTGGTTTAATTAAAAAAAAATTTAAAAAGGAGCGTTGATTCTCATTGAGCTTTGGCACACCATGCAAAAGAAAGATTTTAGAAGAAGAAAACGTTCGTTCGAATCCGTCGCACTGTGTGTCGCTGTGACTCACTCGTCCGAGAAATGCTACGAACGTAGCAAACAAATCGTGACTCCGCCCTTCTGCAGCTGAGCCTCATATAAAAGTAGCGGTGCCTTTTTGTGTCTTTGACCACGCCTACACGCGGTAACCAATCGCAAAGCTTGCAGGCCGGGAAACGAGCGGCGGTTCGCCTGTCAATCAAAGCAAGGATTCACCCACGGATCCAGACAGAGTTTCGGCTGATCCGCTGAGAGAGGGAACGAAAGAGGAAAGAAAAGACAAAGAAGAAATAAGGAAGAGATCCAAAGTCCATGCACAGAGTGAAGAAAAAAAGAAAGTAAAAAAAAAAAACCTTCACCATGATAAAGAAAATGAGCGTAAATGCGAGGATGCAGTTCTGTGTGGAAGATGCCTCGAAATCAAACCAAAATGAGAAGAAGAATTAAAATCCGGAATATTCCGGTTTTCAGAAGTTTTCTCCGATGTGTACAAACCTTCTCTTGTGCACTATGTCCTGCACGCACTGATTTTTATGATAACGGACGAACTGAGTGCAAGTCAGACGTATCTCTTCGGCTGGAACGGTGGATGGAGCTCTGATGGGTTCCTGTACTCCACCCAAAAGAGCTGCCAGTCTACACACAAAACCACACACACACACACACTAAATCATCTCCAATTTATTTCTTACTACATTAGTACTTAAATGTTGTGTCAGGTTGCCATGGAAACTACTCCCCACCCACCTCCTTTTTAACGGTGAAAGGATCAGATCCTCATCCAGCCCGAAAAGCCCGAAAGATATTAAACCCTGTGCAAGATGTTTAGTAATTAGTAATTACTACTGTTATATCAAACATACCTGTAAGTTCTGTAGATTGTGTGTGTGTGTGTGTGTGTGTGTGTTTGTGTGTGTCCATACCTGCCCATAATTGGCTACAGCACAAAAGAACTGCAGCTCGAGGTAAAGCCGTCCAGGATCGTTGTTTAAAAGCCACCAGAGGCAGCTGGACAGGTTCTACACTCCAGGAGAAAAAAGATCCGATTAATGAATAAAGCACAGAAATCTTTTTCATTAGGATTCATTTTTCCATTTCGCTTTTAAACTGTTTTTTAGCAAGAGAAATATTTCATTAAAAAATATATTGACGTTGATGTGATGTTCAGACCAGCTGGGGTCCCCAAACACAGGTTCATTTGCTACAGAAGGAGTAAAAAATGTAACAAAGGAAGGTCGAGGGTTCGAGCCCTGGTATCGCTGAACTGGAATGAGTGAACTTTAGGATGGCAGCAGTAACGCATCATGTATTATTACACTGTTCCATACATCAGTGATGATTTTCCTTTAACGGCATGCTTATGGGTGTTGATTAGACTTATGGGTGTTGAATACATTTATAGCTAAAGATTAGACTTATGGGTGTTGATTAGACTTATGGGTGTTGAATACATTTATAGCTAATGATTAGACTTATGGGTAATGATCAGAATTATGGGTATTGATTAGACCTATGGGTAAGGATTAGACTTATGGGTGTTGATTAGATTTTTGTCTAATGATTAGTTTTATGGCTAATGATTAGACTTAAGGGTGTTGATTTGAATTATAGCTAATGTTTAGACTTATGGGTTTTGATTAGATGTATGAATAATGGTTAGTCTTTTGGGTATTGATTAGACTTATGGCTAATGGTTAGACTTATGTTAATTGATTAGACATTCACACATTTCTATCAATCTATCAAAACCTGACAATAGTGGACTGATTTACTGAAATAAAGAGCTGTGTGTGTGTGTGTGTGTGTGTGTGTGTGTGTGTGTGTGTGTGTGTCTCACTGCGAGCAGGCTGACAATCAGCAGAAGACAGAGCAGCACATGACGCGCCACCTGTCTCTCTGTCTGTACACGCACACAAGACGATGCTTCATTCAGTGCTACACCTGATGAAGAGACTACAGTCACCACACACACACACACACACACACACACACACACACACACACACACACACACACACACACACAAAATGACAACTAACAAGCTTGGGCACTGTAACAGAGGTTAAATAGTGACACACAGATCATGTTCAGGTTCCACTATATAAGTATTAATCTTGCCTGATTGAGGTGCTGGTGTGTCATGCACACGGTCTGATGTAGTATCTGGAAAAGGATCAACCGGACCTAAACACACACACACACACACACACACACACACACACACACACACACACACACACACACACGTATATCACTATTTTTGCTGATACTGATAGCTAGGTTGGATCGTACTTCCCTATAACCGATTAATCAACCAATAATTTAAAAAAAGGATAAAAAACAAACACTGCATGTAAAATAATACTGAACTTTATTACAAAAAAAAGTACTGAATCATGAAAATGTGCTAAATGAAATAAATATATTAGTTAATAAATATAACTGAATAATTAATAAATTATAAGTAATAAAGATAATATAATATATAACTAACAGAACCCGGCTTCAGTGATTCGCCTCTAGAGAGACTCTGTGAGACTGACTGTTGTGGGACGCATTGCTGCGAGACGTATTACTGTGAGATGTACTGTTGTGAGACGTATTGCTGTGAGATGTACTGTTGTGAGACGTATTGCTGCGAGACGTATTACTGTGAGATGTACTGTTGTGGGACGTATTGTTGTGAGACGTACTGCTGTGAGACGTATTGCTATGAGACGTACTGTTGTGAGACGTATTGCTGTGAGACGTACTGCTGTGAGACGTACTGCTGTGAGACGTACTGCTGTGAGACGTACTGCTGTGAGATGGTGTGAACTCCAAGCCGTCGTCCTCGGATCGAACTGGAATTTGGAAGTCCACTGTGGTTCCCGTCATCACGCTCTGCCCCAGGATCTGGTAATTCTGCTCCTCCTGGGAACCCTGGCTGAGGCCCATCAGAGACACTCCACCAAGGAAGATACTGAAGCTCAAAACCAGAGCACTGCTGATGATCTGAGAAAGAGTGGGAGAGAGAGGGAGAAAGGGAGGGGACAGAGAGGGAGGGAGAAAGAGAGAGAGAAAGAGAGAGAGATGGAAAGTAAGAGAAAGAGAGAAAGAGGGAAAGAGAGAGAGAGAGAGAGAGAGAGAGAGTGTGTGTTTGGACAGAGACGATGTCTGTGAAAAAAATGAGTGAAAACAGATACACACCTGCCACTTGCCGTAGAAAAAAGCAGCATCGGCGTTATCACTCACTCTCTCAGCAGCCGCAAGCAACAAGCCCACGGCAAGAAACGGCAACCTAAAACACACACACACACACACATATACAGCATGTTGTTCATAATCTTATAAAGTTATACATCATGACAATCTCACGCACACACACACACACACACACACACACACACACACACACTCACTCACTCACACACACTCACACACTCACTCACTCTTACCCCCAGCCGAGGAGGATGAAGACGACGGGTGACACTTTGAGCTGTTCGTTCTTCTTCAGCAGAGCGAGAGAGAATGCTAACAAACCTACAGTTTATTACATCGAAATCAGTATATCAGTATAAGTGCAGTGTTCACAAGTAAATGCAAATAATTCGAAATATGTGAAAGTAAACAAAATGACGATTTATCTTATTGATCGTTTAATTAACTGCTCCGTCTGGGCACTGAGGAGTGATTCTTGTTCAGGCTGCAGGGTTAGAAATGGTCAAAGCCATGAAAGTCTGGTGCCCTAATCATGATATTGCTGTAAAAACTACTTTATTATTCTAATAAAGAACAAAACAGGAAATGGAGAAAACAGGAAACCCCAAGTCATGTGTTTGATGAGAAAATAATGAGGAAGAAAGAAGTTAAAAATAAAGAGAAAACCTGGGGGCAAAAAAAGTTCATGCACAGTATGTAATTTCTCAGTTTTACAGTGAAAAAAAAGTCTGACTGCTTTATTTTATTAGTAAAAAAAAATATATATATATTTAGTTTGGATCTTTAAACACGTTGATCAATTTTGTGGGAATTTACCATGAAATATCCTGCATTTTTTATTGAGAGTAAAATATGACAGAAAAATTCTAACTGTGTGTGTTTGTGTGTGTTTGCGTTACCGGTCCACATGTAGGTGCTGTACAAAGCTCCATATAGGAGTGCGAATGTAAGGCTCTGTCCCAGGACATTCTCCTGCTGAACCGCAAACTTCCACACGCTCATCGACACACACACCAGGAGCTGCGAGAGCAAACAGACACACACACACACCTCAGGGTAGGGTGAGATCAGCTAAGGAGGAGATTCAAAGGAAAGCTGCGCATGCCTGTGTTTGCTCACCTGAGCGAGGAAAAGGTTTGTCGTGAACATATGAGGCAACGTCTTGAACTTCTTGCTGAGCACCATGACGGCGACGGTCCACGTCTATCGTGCCAATTTGAACACAAACAAGCACACACGGACACACACACACACACATACACCATGAAAGACATCAGAATCATCAAGAGTGTGGAGTTCTGATTGGTTCCTCGTAAAGTTCTTATACACGTCATCTATTGTTACACAAGTCCGCATTTTCCACATGACGGCAAACTGACCCTGGTAAGGAACCCTGCCCACTAGGATGAAACCAACACACACACACACACACACACACTCTCACCAGTGCAACGATGCTGACGATGCTGATGTTAAAGCTGACCTCCTGCAGCTCGGAGATGAGGTGCGTCGCCTCCATCCAGGGGATGGAGAGTAACCATGCAGACAGGTACACGACAGGGGCAGACAGTAACGTGCTGATAACCATACCGGAGGTCACCTACACACACAACACACACAATAAATAGAATTAATAAACCTGCTAAACAGGTTCACAATATACAACAGGGGTCCCCAAACTTTTCCGTGCAGCGCGCAACAGCATGCAGTCTCGCGTGTAAAAACAAACAGCCAATGGTGTCAGTGATTCGCCTCTAGAGGGCGCTCTCGTAATGGATTTTTGCCGATAGCCGACTGTTCCACCAGTAAACTATGGGTCGTCCTCTATTTAGAAGTATTGTTTATTGTTTGTTAGTTAATTTTAACGTTTACTAATTATTAATTTTTTACATTTAAAATAAAAAAAAGTAAATATTCATTTTATCTGTTACTTTAGTCTTGTGTGCCAAAACAAACAGCGAGCAATGTCAGTGATTCGCCTCTAGAGGCCGCTCTCATACAGTAGTACAATGACAGCGGACCTTCTCAGCCGCTCCAGTGACAGACGCAACCCGGAAAAACTATCGGTACAGATTTTTGCCGATAGCTGATAGTTCTATCGACTATCGGTGCGGATTAATGGGCAAACCAATTAATCGTATGATCGTATTATTTACTTCTAACATTTATTTACATTTATTTTCGCCTCTCAGAAAGTGTGTAAGAGTAAAACTCACCACCTCCAGCTGCATGTTATACTGACTGGCGTAAATGGCCACGCTGGGTGCTGTGGGTAAAATGCCATACAGGAAAGCGTAGTCTGATAGACCGGTGTGGTTGACAGAAGTGGAATTGTGTGTGTCCAGAAGCTCCAAGATGTCTTTACACATCAGTGGCATCAACAGACTAGAGCAAAACACACACACACACACACACACACATGTTATTGCACATGTAACTAATTGTTATTATTAGATTATTGCACATAATTGCTCGTGATATTTACAATATATAAATGTGGCATGAAAATCTATAAATATAACTACAACTATAGTTATATCTAGTTATAGTTATATAAATAATATAAAAGGTAGATATAAACCGAAACACTGCTGTAATTATATATACTCTCTAGTCTTAATGTTCATTCTAGGACATCGCTGTTATGCCTTCAGTTTGCCCCAAATCACCAACTGTACGGTCTGAACCACCTGGAAATAACCTCATGATACCTACAGTATGATGACACTCACAGTTTAGCCGTGAGGAGTAAAATGAGGGTGACCCCTGTTGAGCGAGTAATTTTACTCATCCGCCCCACCATCGTCAAGCCCAGGTAAAAGAGCGCAGCCCCTCCGAACGAATCGGCCAATCCATCCACAAACTCCCCCAACAACAGAGGGACGTGTCCACCAAACAGGAAGTGGGAGGCGATCCCAACCAGGACCATGAACACGATCGGATTCTTGAGCACCTGTGAATAAAGAAAACCCTGTGACATACAGTATAAGCGCAATAACATTTTTAATGAGAAACCAGCGGTTTACAGATGTGAGCGTACACGGAGAAGGACAGTGGAGACGATGTGCAGCTTGCTGTGGTTGTGGTCAGGGCTTTGCTTCCAACGCTGGAGTTCACACAGAGCAAAGCCCACTGGATTCAGCAGCATCAGAGACACCGGAGCCACCAGATACAGGTACTGGGTGTAGTCAGGGTGAGACCCGTGGTACAGAGCATCCACTGAAAGAGAGGCAAGCCGTGAACCAGAAGAAAAGATTCAAAAGTGTGTCTGAGTGCAAACATTCACGTTCCTCGCTCACCTATGGGATATCCCAGCGCAAAGTCATTACTCTGCGTGGCGAAGATGGAAAACAGGCCCGCTTTACCGTACCTACCATCCGGACCGGCCACCATCAGCGTCAGGATACACACCAGCAGGAACACACACACCTTGGCGATCAGAACGCTCCACAGGAACGGCCACACTACGTTGTCGAACCGGAGCTGCACCATGTTCCGAAAGAGCAGCGCCGGAAGCGCAAAGCACGACACGAAGCTACTCAGGCTCCTGGTTTGTCCCACGCTGATGATCTCGCTGCGGCCGGCCACATAGCCGCACAGGATGATGCCGAAACACTCGAGCAGCGCCGGGAACAGCCGGTCGACCGACATGGTTGGCGTTGATGGCAGAAAAGCATTCTGGGTGATGTTTCGACCATGAACGGTGACGTAATGTCCTTCTTCCATGGTGGCATCAGAGACACTTAAGTTAATATCTAATAAAAAAAGACAAGAAAGGGTTATTATTGAGGGGGGGGGGTATGGTGTGTGTGTGTGTGTGTGTGTGTGTGTGTGTGTGTGTGTGTGTGTGTGTGTGGGGTGGGGGGTTAGGGGCAATACTACTGACGTATTCATTTACATATACAAATACACAATCGGATTTCTTTTCTAGATTTATATATATTTATTTCTGCACACTTCAAAACTAGTGAACTTATATTCAAAGATCTAGAAATTATCTAGAAAAGGGTCATTCCTATTAAACAGCGAAAGCCCATATGTAAAGTACATGTTCTGATGACGGAAGTGACGTAATCATATGTTTTATATACGTACCTTTATAAAACAGCGTATTCTATTTTCATCTTGAACGTCATAAGAACATCTTATTTTCATCAAACGTTCATATTCTCTTCACTACACGCATTTAAATGATGTTCCCTTACCGTCAAAACACATTATTAGCCATCTTTACTCGGTCCGTAACCTTTATATACCCAGCGCCTTGTCAATAATTGATTGACACTCCGTGTGGCCAATAAGAATGCGACTTACATTAAGCCCCACCCACTTTCTTCAACTATTGGTTGCCCGAGGTGGCTGTAGCTTAGGGTTGGTGGAGTCAGAATGTAACATATAAATCAGTATATAAATTATATTTTTATATATAAATATTAAATGTCCTACTAGCTTCATTATATATTTTATTTACTAATATTATATATGATAATATTTTACATTATAATTCCCCCCGTGATTGTAATCAGACCTCCTTTATTGCAGTATTATGCATATGAATGTATAATTAATTGTATACATATATTATGTATTATCATTAAGTTCTCAATTTGTTTTTAAAATAAATAACCCTCATATAATAACCCTTAAATATTTCCTAAAAAGAATTTCAACAGGCATAAGAGTGCAAACAAACTGTGTTTATCCAATACAATATTAACAAATGTGGGTAAATTGAATCCTTTAAATGGAACAGTCCAAAAAGAAACATCTACAGTATGTGATTACTGATACACCAACAACCTGTCAGGCTGTTTATGAAATCTGGAATCAAGAAATTGTGTTTTTAGTTCCTTCGCTTTCTTTGTATTTTTTAATACATTTGTATATATAAAATATTTCATTCATGTTTTTTTGTACTCTGAAACAGTCTCTGGCAAAAGATAATAAAATCCATTTGTCCTTTGTTTTTCTTTCCTTGTCTTGTCTCGATTCATCTTGTCTCATTTCATCAACCTTGTCTTGTGTAATTTGTGTTTCCGGTCCAAATAGAAAGCTGACACTTCCACATTTCATGGTGATAACAAATCTTGTTTGATGAGGATGATGGGATAAAACCAGAGAAGCTTTGCCCTGCAAAAATCACTGCATCTCAATCCCATGGGTTTATGAACAAAAAAGAGAGCGGATGACTACAAAACACTAGTTTCATGCGTATGACCAGATTGTCAGTGTTATTAAAATGAGGATTCACATATGTGGTTCCATTCCAAACTGGTACCACAAAGTTGGACATGCACAATAGTTCAGGATGTCGCTGGATCTGATAGAGTGAGATAAGATAAAGATAAGAGTGAGAGTAAATGAAAGAACACATTCTGCATTAAGGCTGGGTGGTGTGGTGGCATGTGATGACATAGACAATATGGACAAAAGTTCTGAGACACCCCACTATTCCAGCCATAAATGGTTCTTCTACAAACTGTTAACACAAGGCTGAACACACAAGTTTATAGGATGTCTTTGTATTTTCCCTTTACTTGAATTAGGTGAGGTGAGGAGGCCTGGGGTGCAGCCTGCATTTCCATTCATCCCAAAAGTGTTCAATAGGGTTGGAGCTCTGTAGCAGGAGATCTTCCTCCAAATCCAACACATGAAAAGCAGATCTTCATGGAGCTGGTTTTGTGCACAGGGGCATCATCATGCTTGTCATTGGTTAAACTTTAGATCTTAAGGTCATGAGTTTAAATCCCAGCTACACCAAGCTTCCACTCCTGGGCCCCTGAGTAAGGCCCTTAACACCAAAGCTGCTTGGATGAATGGGACAAATGTTACTTTAAGCACCTGACTTTATTAACCCCCTTGTGGCTGAACGAATCTCCACAACCACACGCCAAAATCTAGTGGAACGTCTTCCCAGAAGAGTGGGGTTTATTATCATGAGAGCAAACTCTTGCCCATTTTTTCTGCTTCGAGCACGTCAACTTTGAAGACAATATGTTCACTTGCTGCCTAATAAATACCCACCCACTAACAGACAACAGACAACATGAAAGGTTCACTTCAACATTTATTTAGAAAAACTCTTAAACACGTGTTCACATTCCACACAAACAGAACGAAGGCACAAGCAGAGAAGCTGCAACATGAACAGTAGAACTAAAACTATGGGAAGAACGAAAGAAAAAAAGAAAGAGTACCACTGTAAGTGCCTCAGTGACAGTGACATAACCAAGACGTCGCTAAAAGAAACTATAAACCCGCCCTAAAATATTACAGGAACCTTTTCAGAACTTCAATCCACAAGTTTGGTTGGATTTTATATATATTTTTTTGGTCTTCGCTTTGTGACTTCTTGTGACACGTATTTGTGCATTTTTACTTATATACAAGTTTCAAAGAAAAACAGACTCATTTGCATAATCCCAGGATGTCTCACTCATTCATCTCATCTCTCTGCGAAAACTCACACCATTGGGAAAAAGATCGCGGGAAATTTGTAAGCGAACGAAAATCCCACACAAGCTTATTTCTGATCTGCTTCTCAAATAGTAACAACACGCTCCATGCAACAAAAAAAAAAAAGGGGCGTGGCTTATTCTACAGAACGTACGGTCTATGGATAGGTGCATACAAAAAAAGCGCGCTTTTTGAACACGTTGTAAATTTTTTAACAATCGTATGAATGCTGAGCATCCGGAAATGATAACGAGACGAAAATAAAGGCAGACGAAAAAAATGTTTAGGCACTCTGTGGTCTTTGTGTCTAGACAAAGATCCTTATACGCATAGATCATCATTAAAGGTCCTTATAAGGCACATCCTTCATTACGAAATCAAATTTTTTTTGTTCGTTTCTAACAATCACATTATTGAGTATCATAGATAACTGTATTAAAAAAACAATCAAACATGGATTTACATGAAATACTACACTTTAGCATTAATATTGAGAGTCTCAGGAACTCTTGCGCTCATCATGGAAGGAGATTTGAAGCTTAAAATCCTTCGTTTTGAAAAGAATTTTTTGTTTAATCCAAAAAATATATTTTTTACAGGAAATGAATGACCGCAAATTATGGAATGATGCAATAATCTTTTGCTTCAGTGCTCCGTAATAAGAAAATTCTACCGTGTCTGCTTTTACTTCCTTTTTTTTAAATTTGTTTCTGTGTT
>NC_060884.1:2321855-2489355 GCF_014805685.1 Silurus meridionalis | reverse complement strand
TTTGGAACGGGCGGAGGAAGCACTCCTGGGGTATCAGAGCTTGGGGGTGCCATTCGGAAACGTGGAGAGTCAGAAGGGCCATTACGCTGTCCAGGGAAACGTGGGGTGGAGCTGGCACCACCTACAAAAGGGCGAGGAGCAGAACTGCGAGTCCCTGGAGGAAGCATGGGGGGTCGAACGCCACCACCAGAGTCTAAAAATAATGAAAATAAGAAGATTGAACATCCAATTGTATTTTAGTTAACTGCTTAAAAGCTCTGCATTTTCCTACTGTAACGTAACTATTTAAAAAAAATTATATTCTATATGTAATAAATCTCTATTCTGATCTATTGTTTTGTAACATGATGTGCATCGTGAATTCGCAGTGGAAATCAGCATTTTATTCATCATTCTTCTATTGCAGTTGCGCTGTTTGAACACAAGAGGTCTGTGCAACCCATACAGTTCAAATATATAAGAGCACTCTGGTCACATGGTTGCATTTCTTTCAGGAAGAACCTGTGGATATTATATCACAAATTAAATTTACTACAATTCGACTGTAATACAACTATATTCTATTTTATGTTTTTCTATTCTAGCTCCATTATTTTCTAGCGTAATCCAGCTCCATTATAGTCTACTGTAATAAAGCCCTATTCTATTCTATTCTATTCTATTCTATTTCAACGCCATTATATTCTACTGTAATAAAGCCCTATTCTATTCTTTTCTATTATATTCTATTATATTCCAACTCCATTATAGTCTACTGTAATAAAGCCCTATTCTATTCTATTCTATTCTATTCTATTCTATTCTATTCTATTTCAACTCCATTATGGTCTACTGTAATAAAGCCCTATTCTATTCTATTCTATTCTATTGTAATCAGCTATATTCTATTTTACTGTAATTTAGCTCTATTCTATTCTATTCTATTTCAGCTTCATTATATTCAAGTGTAATACAGCTCTTTTCAATTCAGTGCAATTCTATTTTATTCTATTCCACTGTAATAAAGCTATTCTGCTGCAGTGTGATACAGTTCTATAAAAACATTTCACTGTAATCATCTCTATTATATTCTATCATAATGTAGCTCTATTCAATTCATTTCAATTTTATTTATTCTACTCTACTGTAATAAAGCTCTATTCTATTTTAGTGTAATTCAGATCTATTCTATTTATATTTTACTGTAATTATAGCTCTAAGCTTTTCCATTATATTCCAGCTCAATTCTATTTTGGTGCAATACAGCTCTATTTTATTTTTTTCTACTGTAATCCAGCTTCGATATATTCCAGAGTATAAAATGTTGCATGCCTGCGCATTTGTGTGTGTGTGTGTGTGTGTGTGTGTGTGTGTGTGTGTGTGTGTGTGTGTGTGTGAGAGAGAGAGAGAGAGAGAGAGAGAGAGAGAGAGAGGCGTTCCTTACCATCCCTAGTGGAACGCAGCTTTGGCATACCATCTTGAAACAGGCCTCCAAGTCCTCCTGGAGCACCACCTCCAAACCCACCTCCGCCTCCTCCACCGCCGCTGCCGCCTCCTCCACCACCTCCACCTACTTTGGGCTCTGTGAAAACAAATTAAAAGCAAATGAAGACAAATACACTGTTCCATAACGTGTTCATTGGGGTGTAAGTGGATTTAAAGCTTCACAGCATGCTGAACGACAAACAGAGTCACTCCATCATTCTAGAATCATCTATCACACAACTCTACTTCTTTTGTCTCATCACAGTGTTGCAGTAATGTTCATTTATTCACTGATATTTTTGCTTTGTTTCCCCTGAGAGTGACTTTACCAAACTGCTTAATTGCTACAAAACATCTACAGGGTTTAGAACCTTCACCTGATGTCTTTGGCTTGCTACCCTGGAGCATCTGTGGTGTGTGTGTGTGTGTGTGTGTGTGTGTGTGCCTTCTTACTGTCGATCACAGGTGCACTGCGGTCACTGGTAACAGTCTTTTTAAGTCGGGTTCCTTTGGAGATGTCGGACAAAAGCGCGTTCCTGCTATGCTGCTCAGACTTATTCAGGACGGGTTTCTCCGTGTTGGCCTGCTCACAAACACACACACACACACACACACACACACACACACACACACACACACACACAGTCAGTCGCACTCTGGTGTTGGGATACATGTGCTTTAATGTCCTTCCATGTTTCCTTCACTCTCATAAATGCTTCAAGGATCTGATTATTCTACTGTTTTCTACTGCACTATAGCTCTATTCTATTCTATTCTATTCTAATCCAACTCCATTATATTCTACTATAATACAGCTCTATTCTATTTTATTCTATTCTATATATTTATTTCTATTCAGCTCCATTATATTCTACTGCAATATAGCTCTATTCTATTCAATTCGGCTCCATTATATTCTACTATAATATCGCTCTGTTCTATTCTATTCTATTCTACCTCTATTTTATTTTATTCTATAATAGATAGAATAGAAATCTATAATTTCCATAGATTAACCTCAAAGAGACTTGCTGATGGTGCCAAACAGAAGAAAGGAGGCCGGCCTCTCCCTGAGGTGGTGAATAAAGACATATTTTATTCTATTCTATATATTTATTTCTATTCAGCTCCATTATATTCTACTGCAATATAGCTCTATTCTATTCTATTCTATTCTATTCTATTCTATTCTATTCTAATCCAACTCCATTATATTCTACTATAATACAGCTCTATTCTATTTTATTCTATTCTATATATTTATTTCTATTCAGCTCCATTATATTCTACTGCAATATAGCTCTATTCTATTCTATTCTATTCTATTCGGCTCCATTATATTCTATTCTATTGTAATCCAGCTCCATTAATACAGCTCTGTTCTATTCTATTCTTTTTATTTCTATTCAGCTCCATATATATTGTACTGTAATAAAGCCGTACTCTATTCTATTATAATCAGCTCTATTCTATTGCACTGTAATAAAGCTCTATTTCATTCTATTCTATTGTAATTGGCTCTACTCTATTCTACTGTTATATTGCTCTATTCTATTCTACTCGTTCTATTCAGATCCATTATATTCTACTGTAATAGATATTCTATTGCAGATTTTTTTTTAGAATCAGCTCTATTCTATTCTACTATAACATAGCCCTATTCTATTCTATTCTATTAGACCAGATCTAGATAGATTTAACTTTAGTGACGTTTACCTTTTCTATATAAAGTGTAATAGTGTGGCAAATAATCTGAATATAAAAGTAGTGTGTGTGTGTGTGTGTGTGTGTGTGTGTGTGTGTGTGTGTGTAAAATACCAGAGTCAGGGTCGGAGGTGGGGGAGGAGGGGGCGGTGGGGGGACTGGCATCGTCTGTCCTCAGTGTCTCCTCCTCTTATATCAAGCAAAGAGAAATGTAGGAATCAAACATCTGCAACCTGTGTAAAAATACACACACACACACACACACACACACACACACACACACACACACACACACACACATTAATAATCCACAACAACTTGTGGACGTAAATATAATCAGGTAACATCACAATTCGCATACATCCTTCAGCGTAACTGCTGTGTTTCATTTCCCATTCGAGTAGAAAAAAAGGACCTGTGAAATCACCAACAGCCGTTCCTCTAGGGTTCCTCTAATCAGCTGAGACCTGGTTGAACAGGGAGTGGAGCTCCGCAACCAAAGTCTGTGAGGAAGTATCTAGTGATCTCCGTTTTTCCAAGTTATTTATAAAATGGTTGTAAAAATAGGTCTAGAGCCACATGTGTTTCTCCTCAGACTGCACCTTTAAATCACATCCTGCTGTGTTCATACTTGAGCTGCTTGTTTTATCCAGGTGATGCAGAAAACAATCCACGCTCCGGCAGCTGAACATGACGGCGTAACGACGCAACAATGCTGCAGGAGTGTGTGTGTTTATATGAGGGAGAAAAAAAAACTGAAGTTCTGACGCTGAATTGTATAGTGGAACAATCGGAGTAAAATCAGGATCTATGGCGCATCTGTGTTCCCGTTTTGTCCACCGCTTCTCTCCTTTAACAAATAAAATGCAAATGATGACAAATACGTCTGCTTCTGTCCATCTATCTCTTTTCTGTTCATTCTCTCTTTGTGTGTCTGTGTCTCTGTCCTTCTCTATATATGTGAGTATGTGGATTCATATGTGTGTTTCTGTCTCCAATTCTCTTAGAGTCTGTCTCGTTGTGTCTCTATGTCCGTGTTTGTGTTTCTATTGTGTGTGTGTGTGTGTGTGTGTGTGTGTGTGTGTGTGTGTGTGTGTGTGGCTCTCAAGGTGCATCCTCTATGTGTCTCTCGGTCCCTCTCTGTTTCTCATCTGTGTCCTGGCATGTAGGCACACACACTGATCAGGCATGACATAATGACATTATCATCTCTCCATATTCATTTCTCACGCTGTCTCTCTCGCACCATGTCTGTCTCTCCACCTCTGTCTTTCTCTCCGTCCTCTCTCCCTGTCCCCCTATCAATTCAATTCAATTATTTGTGTACAGCTTTAAACAATTAACATTGTCTCAAAGCAGCTTTACACAGATAATGTGGTAATAAAGAATGAATGAGATTTTCTTTATAAGTGTAAGTTTGTCCCTGATGAACAAGCCAATGGCGACTTTGGTGAAGGGAGAAACCTTGAGAGGAACCAGACTCAAGAGGGAACCTCATCCTCATCTGGGTGGCACCAAATGTCCATTTATTACAGATATATGAAAATCAGATGCAAACTGTAGTCCTGAGGCAGTGTAGCAGACTGTTGACTTTAACAACAGTCCAAATCCAAATCCTCAAAGTTCTGTTTTCACTCCGTAATTTCATGGATCTCCATGCCGCAGATGAGAAACCATCTTCTGCTGCACAAAGTTGCCTCCAATCGAGGAGCGAACACCATCTAAAGGCAGGCCGAGATGAAGCAGGCAGATCCGAGAAGAGAAGAGGGGCAGGAACAGTGGTCACTGGTACCTCAGGAGGATGTTTAACTGGACCGAAAGAGACCCCTCTCTCTCTTTAAGACTTTCATCGCTAAAATCCAGTGCAGGACATAAACAGGAAATAATAAAACAGATATAGCTCTCGCTTCCCTTTCGCTACCTCACGACACGTCGAGTCTTTGTGGTGAGGAAAATTTCGGGTCATTACGGTCATTAAAGACACACACACACAAACACACACACACTCTCTCCCTCTCTTTTAACTAGTAAAACACACTCTCTTTCATCACCAGTGCCCCTCCCAGTCTGCCACATCATTGCTGCTTCTCTCTTCCTCTCTTTCACTCCATCCCCCTACTCCTCCCCTCGCTCTGCCTTTCTGCACAAGCACTTGTTTTTTTTTATTGCAGCGAGCGAACATCCGCTGAGCGTGCCAAAACTTTTGCACGCTGGTGCAAGTAGGCTGTGATGTGGGCACATGGATGTATTAACAATAGCCACGAAAAAGATAGAAACACACACACACACACACACACACACACAAACTATTATATACAATCATGCTACTGCGAACTAGCTGTTACTAAAGGACACACACATGCACATATACAAACAGACATCCGCAACCTCATCCCCAACCATACAGCTTGGACAAGTGTGTGTGTGTGTGTGTGTGTGTGTGTGTGTGTGTGTGTAAATGATCGCTTACAGAATATTATTAACCACTGAGATTTGGGGAAAACACAGAGTGTCCTTTAGAAGGCCCTGGACTGAAGCTTGTTTTCATTCCAGAGTCGTAAGCGCTTGAGTCAGGACACGCTTCTGCACAGAATCTTTACACACACACACACACACACACACACACACACACACACACACAAGCACACACACAAAACACCATTTCACACACACGTATATGTACATGCCTAATGTCTAAAGCAGGTGGCTGAAGCGGATAAGCACGCTATATTACTGACTGTGATGACATACCAAATATAAGAGCGCGCGTGCACACACACACACACACACACACACACACACACACACACACACACTGAACGACTGTATTTGTATGTAAGAATCGTGGAAATATGTAGCACTATTAACATTTACAGGTTCTTCCACACAAACACATCACGTCTCGTCACATACACTATATGGACAAAAGCATGTGGACACCTGACCATCAGATTGATACATGCCTCTTTTTGAACATTCCATTCCATATTTGGTCGCCATTTGCTCTTATAATAAGCTCTACTCTTCTAAGAAGATGTTCCACTAGTTTTTGTGGAGATTTGTGAAGATCCATTCAGCCACAAGGGTGTTAGTAAAGTCAGGTTCTGATGGAGGTGAGGAGTGAAGTCAACATTTACATTCATGCCAAAGGTGTTCGATAGCTCTATAGCAGGAGATCTTCCACCAAATCCAACCCATGGAAAGCATATCTTCATGGAGATGTGCAAATGTATGTTTATTATTAGTGAAACCAAACTCAACAAAGAGCATGAAGGAAAAATATTTGTGTAAATGTTTTAAAGTAATTATGGTGTTTTAAATGACTTAAATTTTCTTTGCCGCGTTTCCACACGGACGGTTTTAATTGCCGGATGTGCACGCCATGCTGGAATTGGGTGCTCGATTTAAGATTTAGCACATCAGTAAAACAAATGTTCAGTGATTAAAAATGATTTTTGTACCTACAGTACACACCTTTAGATAAGTCTTCATATAAGTGTTAATATAAGAACACTGAGGAAACCCTGAGGTCAGCTCAAGGTCGAAAAGAAAGATGCTACTCAGACTAATATCGTCCATGTGCGATACAAAGACAGAATGTCACCCTGTCACCGAGGTCACAAAAACGTAACGATACCTCAGAAAATCTGTCCCTGTATAAAGTGATTATTGATATTGATTATTTTAGTAAAAGCTGCTGTTTTTTGGGGCAGAAAGACAGACAGACAGACAGACAGACAGACTCTTGACTATATGAACGTTTTGGTTTATAGGACTGTGGTGAGACCTGAGATGTTCTATGGGTTGGAGACAGTGGCATCGAGTAAAAGACAGGAGGTGGAGCTGGAGGTAGCAGAGCTGAAGATGTTGAGATGTTCGTTGGGAGTGACGACGATGGACAGGATTAAAAATGAGTTTATTAGAGGGACGGCGCATGTAGGACGTTTTGGTGACAAGGTGAGGGAGGTGTGATTGAGATGGTTTGGACATGTGCAGAGGAGGGACAAGGGGTATATCAGTAGGAGAATGCTGAGGATGGAGACACCAGGAAGGAGGAAAAGAGGAAGACCAAGGAGGAGGTTTATGGATGTGGTGAGGGAAGACATGCAGGTAGTTGGTGTGAAAGAGGCAAATGTAGAGGACAGGGGGTATAGAGACGGATGATCGGCTGTGGCGCCCCCTAATGGGAGCAGCCGGAAGAAGAAGAAGAAGATATGAACTTTTCGCTTGATGTTGTAGTGAAATATCACATTTAAGCAATTCCTTAATTTTGATTTTCAACACGTCATGGAGAAAGATTGGAGTGGAAAATATAATTCAAATAAATTGTTCGGAAATTGTAATGAAGAATGCCACAATACACGTTCTTTTCATACTTTTTTAAATCGGCGAAAGACTCCTCTCTGTTATAGCGTTGTACTGGTTTTTCTTTACAAAAAAAATTTCTGATCATATGGCCCACCCTTATGCAGTCCGTAGTAATGCACTTATCTATCACTTGTTACATCAATGCAGATTGAATTGAATAAAATGTATAGAGAAGCAAAAGACAATGAACGAGATTGTGGTATGGTTTAAAGAGTAAATCTGTACAACCGCTGCTTTCATTTCTGCTTTTTCGCACTCGCTTCACTCACTCCTCAGACTCATTTTAGATAATAGACACCGCCCCCTAGCCACCGTACCCCAGAAACCCTCCTTCGTATGACCTCGCGAACGCTCAGGCAATGAGGCTCGCTCACTCTCGGTTTCACACCCTGAACAATCGCTCGTTTCCTTCCCTGCTTGCTCAAAGTTCTTTTCATTCCAATCTGATGTTCACTCACTGCAGGTTGAGGTAAAACTGATCTACGCACTCGGTTTAATTCGTGTGCATTTCTCATGATGATAAGCAGGACTTCCCTAGCTGGCTTCAGTTTCCTGATTACAGCTACAGCACAATATTTGTTGTTTTTTTTCCACTCTGAAGTTTGCGCTCTGACTGTTAATGTGGTTACACAGCTGAGTGCAAAAAGTTTGCATCCAAAAACGCTTGTTTTAGCAGATAATACATTTAGAGCAACAGTTACTGTTTTTTATCATTTCTTTTTGTGGTTTTACACACAAATAAAATGCCACATAGTGACGCTAAACTATTTGTGTTGCCTTTTAAACCTCTCAGTTGAACTTTTTTCTTTGTTGATTTCTTTTTTTTTATTCAAACTGAGCCGTGTTTTCAGGTTTGAGTCTTGGAAACACCCACGTTTAATTTTCTTGCATTCGTTTAATTTGTAGTTTTGTAGATTTGCATAGCACCATAAAGGATTTAATGGAAAGTAGGTTTGGGGGCGTATTGGGAGGGTCTCACAAACCTTTGCACACCCTTTTAAATTTAATTAAATAAAAAAACAATAGTACTAATTGGCAGTCAGGTGTGTGTTTCAGTTGTGACAGGATTCGTCAGAGGGGTTTATCAGTTCTGAGTGATGGGAAAATCCCTGCTAGGTGGAAAAACACTTATTTCACTTATTTGAGTCTAAAATGAAAACACGGCCTACTTGTGGTGTCAACTGACATCAGGGGGTCATGATTCACACGATGACAATGTTAAGAGAATAGTTGAGTGGGAGGTCAGAGTCAACAGCCGTGCTCTCCGAGTGGGAGGGGAGTCCAGGTAGTCCCCGAGCTACGATGGAGATTCGTTTCCATCGTAACTTTAAAATATCGTAACACAAAACATGACCTAGCCTACATAGGATTCTTGAAGAATGGTAATCAGTATAGGGTAGTAAACTGCAATTTGTTAAATTACATAATTTAGCAAAACAGAGCAATTTACAGTATCATACTGTATACATTTTACAGTCTATATTAGAGGTCGACCAATTCATCGATTTTGCCGCTTAATCAGCACAGTTAGTTGATACCTGGAACTATCGGCTATGGTTAAAGATCCATATTGATAGTTTTTCCGGCTTCCAGTCTGTTGTCATTACGATAGCGACCTCTAGAGGCGAATCCCGAACTCCACATGCTGTTTGTTTTAACATTAAACTGCGTGCTGTATGGAGAGCGCTATATTTATTACTTATAATGTATTATTGATATACCCATATTTATAAATATATTCATGTTTATCGTTTAGCACATTTTCATGATTTGGTACTGTTTTCTTTTTTGTAATAAAGTTCAGTACTATTTTACATAATGTTATGTTGTTTTTTTGTATTCAGTGAAGGCGGAGCATAGCCTGCTAGGTTTGCATAACGCGTGAAACAAAAAGCATTTTACGATCTTGTCGTATCGTTATCGCCATTGTAAGATCGTAAAAATAGACCGTAAGTCAAACCATTATAACTCAGGAACCATGTGTACTATTTCTTTCATGCAAATTAAACAGACGCTAGACAACCGTGGGCGTCTGCATGCTCACGTACACAGAAAAGGGCTGATAGAATGCATTTTTTTTTTTTTTTTTTATAAGTGCAAAAAATATAAAGGAAACGTATGACACCATTATGACATTATATCCTATGTAGTGAGCCTGAATGGTGAATCGGGTTGTTATATCATCACAATTTCTCAGTTCTCATTTGTGGTGTAATGAATCATGGTTTCTTATTTTTTGTCAATTACCATCCACCTGTTCGAGATTGGGTTTCCTTCCTGTGGTGAATCAGGACCTCTTCCTGCATGTTCTACCTGGACTGAGATGGATAGAGTTGAATTACAACACGTTTTTTCATTAATGGTATTTGGCAGACACCATCATAAAGAGCGACTTTATGATTTTTTAACCTTGTTCATAAAACTGAGCATACAACAAAAGAGTTAAGGGCCTTGATAAGGGGCCCAGGAATGTCAGCTTGGTGAGGCTGAGATTTGAACTCACCACCTTTGGATATAAAATCCAATGGCTTAACCGGTAAGCTTCAAATTTTAATAGCATGGATATTTCGATCTAGGGATTTGATGAAGTAATGGACGTCAGGCAACCGTTAATACGTGGAAATGTCTACTGCCTGGAAACCCACACATTTCCCTTTAGACTGCAGATCTTACTTCAGCATAGATGTGATGTAAGATGAAACCGCGAATGGCAGTCAGTGTTGCTCAAATGGTAGCTGGTAATCCTCGCAAGAATTGAATTACTAAAACAAGCTCTAAGAGATTAAAGTATCGTACAGTGTGTCATCCTGTCCAGTGTAAAAGATCACCAGACCACCGATTTCCTCATTAACACGCAACGTCGTTATGAAATGCCTCCGATTTAGGGAGTTAAAACTCCTCCCTTCGTTCGACAGTCAGACCCTCGGCTCCTGCACTCATACCGTCCCTTAATCCCATGCCGCCGCACAATCGATTGTAGGCGTGGCCTGAGCTTGCAAAGTGCATATTATCCAGGCGGTGTAAGGTTTTAGATTACAGCTGAGAACATTAACCCCGCTGGCTTCTGGGAATTTTATACAACAGAGAAGCGTCATGGTTGTGTTACTTCACCAGAGGAACACTCATGCGTACGTGTGAACTCACAACATATAACTCGGGTTAGAGACTAGAGCGTCGTGAGGAAGACGTATGCATACACTGAGGTGGGACATGTAAAAAAAAAAAAAAAAAAAAAAAAGAAAAAGAAAAAGTGGACATTTTTGTTCTTATCTCTGTTTCATCATCATTGTCAATCCGTCTTTGTGTACATCTGTGTGTTTTTCTGTGCATCTCACCCCTCCATTTCTCTCTCTTTTTGGCAAATTGTCTCTGTCTCTCACTATCCATCTGTAACGCCTTCCTTCAAAGTCTCAGTCCATCTATGTCTCTCTATCTGTATCTTCTTTGTGTCTTTCCGTCACACCGTCTCCCTAGGTTTGTCTCCGTCTTTCTATCTGCATCTTTTTTCTGCACCCCTCTCAAATACATGGTCTCTCAATACCCATGTCTTTCTCTGTGTCTTTGTCCCAAGCTTTGTCCTAGGTGTGTGTCTCCCTCTCTCTCTTTCTTTATCGGTATCTTGTCTCCTTCCCTCTCACTCTCCCTGTCTCTCTCTTGGTTTCTCTCATTTGCTCCCTGTCTCGCTCTAATGGTCTTGCTCTGTATCTCTCAATGTCCATGATTATCTGTCTGCCCCATTTCTTTCAGTCTCTCTCTCTTTGTCTTTCCATCAGGTTTGTCTTTGTGCCTCCGTGTCTCGTTTTTTATTATATATCTCGTCTCCCTTTCCCGGTCTCTCTCTCTCTGAATTAATTTTTTTTTCGATTCTCTCAATGACTCTGTCTCTTAATGTCTATGTCTCCACTTTGTTTATGTATCTCTCTCTCTTTTTGTATCTTTCTATCACACTGTCTTCATTGGTTTGTCTCTGTTTCTCTTTGTATCTCTCAATCGCTGTCTCTCAGAGTCTGTATCTATCTGTCTGTCTCTGTCTCTTCTGTCTCTTTTTCGTTCCTTGCGACTTTCCGTCATTTTCTTGCATCACTCTCAATGTCTCTGCCTCTCTTTCTTTCTGTGTGTCTCTCTTTGTCTTTTCATCCCACTGACTTCATAGGTTTCGCTCTCTGCCTGTCTCTCTCCGAGAGTCTCTCGCTCTCTCAATGTCTCTGAGAGAATTTACGTACGTTCACTCCTGCAGCGGCCCGAGGGGAAGTTACTAAATGAGACTCAGAGAAACAAGACTCAGATAACAAACTCTTCCGTTTTTTTGGCTGGAAATGCACAAGTATTTATTTTTTACATTCTCACACGCCACCACACTCACACTCACAGTCCATCTCACACTCACACACACATCCTGACCGCGAGCTGGGAGACATCATGACCTCGCAATGTCTCTCAGCGTCTGTCTATCTCTCAATCTCCATGGTATCTGACTCCATTCCTTTCTGAGTCTCTCTCTTTGTGTCTTTAAGTCACACTGTCTTTCGTGTCTTTCGATATGTATCTAGTTTTCCTGTCTTTCACTGTCCTGGCTGTTTTTTTCCTGTATTACTCCCTGTCTGTCTCTAGACATCTTAGTTTGTCTCTGTGTCATTTCTTTGTATGTGCGTCTCTTTGTGACTTTCCAGGTTTGTCTCCGTCTAATGTCACAGTAAAATCCTCATAACCTCGTTCCCTACACTCGAGCGAATTTCAGCACACCTCCGGGTATCCGAGTGTAACGGAAGCAGTGCCACCCACAGAGCATGCTGTAAACTTAACCCCCACGACCTCACACACTCACACACACACACACACGTGCGCACACACACACACACAAATCAAAAGGGCAGCAATTGCTGGGTGTTTCTGCGTAACCTACCACATCTGGAGCAACATTCAAAACACCAGGTAGCGCATCGTCAGCACAGACCAGCCAGGAAATAGGAACGAATGACTCTCTGTCTTTCTTTCGTTCACATTTCTTTCCACTTCCTCTTAAAAAAAAAAAAAAGAGACGTTTGCACTTCCTCCGAGGGGCCGAATCAGATTGTACGCTGCTTTAGTAACGTGCATTCTTTTCAAACCGTGCAACCTGAAGGTCGTACGCTTCCACGCGCTATTTCTAGGAATTCAACAAAAATGTGTTGTTACTTAATCGCACCAAAGGGCTGAAGTTTGAGCGATCTGATACAGAACCACGGGTGAATGCAATAGTTGGCGCCCCCCCTCTCGCCCACCCTCGCCCATCTTCGCCCCCCTCCACCAGCCCCTGCTTCCCCTTAGCTTCTGAGAAAGAAAAAAAAAAGCAGGGCCCCATATTGTCCAATTCTATACACAACTAATTCACTTTATTTATTTATATATATATAAAATCCTATTTTGCTACATGCAACTTTGACGTATTAAGTATTTAAGTAATTATGTTTTTACTAGAATGCTCAAAATTTAGCATTCATTCATACTGACTTGGGCTGCATCCAGCAAGTACAAGCAGAATGTAGCATTAGCCAAAACTTTATCTGAGAAGAAAAATCATTTTCAGTTGAGACACAACTACAGTTTGTGTTGTTTTTTTTTCCCTTCTAATTCTCTGCTAGCAAATGTATGCGATATTTATGATATTCGGTGTAGTTATTTGTTCTGTAGCGTTAGCTAGAAGGTTATAAATGTGGAAGTGGAAGCTCTGTGGTTAAGATGTTAAGATTTCTGATCGAAAGGTCGTGAGATCAGTTCCTACCATCACCAGGTTTGCCAGTGCTGGAGAGAATCGCAACTCGCCTTGTTCGTTCTACACGTACAACTTAAAAAGCTCGTCCAATATCAAGTCATGTTCCAAAGGGTATAAGGGCATGTTCCAAAATGGTGCAAATGTAAAGTGAGCGAATGAAGTGCATCAGTTACCTCAAAATTAAGTTCTGGTGAAAAGTGTTATTAGTACAATATGCTTCATTTGCTTTCATTGAAACAAATATTTGATTTCATTTGACTAGCATTATCTCCATTAGCCAATGCTAGGCTAATGGAGATATTATTGATAGTTTTACTAAACTGCGTCTGAAACCCGTTTTGCTTTGCCATCATTAATTGTGCAAAACGTCATTAAACGCGAAGAGGAAGTTCTTGTATATGTTATTATGTAGGTGTTTATTGTTGAGGAACCACAAGTTCCTCAAATGGTGCACATTACAGCATTAGCAACTCACACTCACACTCACATTCACACACACACACACACACACACACACACACACTAAACACCCGATGACAATGTGGGCCTGTGTGTGAAGGGTTGCCGTACTCAAAGCCACAGAGTTCAGAGCCGGTCAGTATTCACGTTAGAGTAAATCAGTTGATGCCCCAAGTGAACATCTGACACCCCCGAGGTAAATACAGCAGGCATTATAAAGTTCATACTGTAATATGCACCATGACACATTTTATATCAGAATTACCAAAAAAACTCTCGATTGCTCTCTCTCTCTTTTTCTCTTCTCTGTCTGTGTCTCTCTATCAGTCCATCTCTGTTCCCCCTTTCACTGTATGTTTGTCTCTGTGTCTCTCTGTCCTTTACTGTCTTTCTTTCACTTTCACTGTGTCTCTCTCAAACTCTGCATCTTGCCTCTATCTCTCTTTCTATGTATTCCTTCATTTCTATCCTCCTTTTATTTCTTTCCCTCTTCTGATTCGTGTCTCTCCGACTAGCTGTGTCTTTTTCACCGTCTTTGATAATATCTCTCTCTTCCTCTATTTGTATCTCTTTTTGACTGCGCCTTTTGCTGACTCTTTACATCTTTCTCCCCATCTGTCACTCTCTATTCTTCCTTTTTGTCCAACTTTCCCATAATAGTTCTCTCTTTCTCTCTCTCTCTCTCCCTCGCTCTTTCTTTCTGTTTGTGTCTCTCTGGTTGTGTGTCCTCCCATCTTTTCTTTTCGGTTGTGTCTCTCTTCTGTCTATCTCTCCTCTATCTGGTTGTGTTTCTCTTTCTTCCTCTATCTCTATGTGTCTCTCTCTATGTGTGTCTCTCTTTTCTGTGTCTTTCTATTCCTGTCTTTGTCTCTTTACCACTGATGGTCTCTGTGTCTCTCTCTCGCTCTCTCTCTCTTGTTGTCTATTTCTCCCCTACATGAGTGTCTCTCTTTCCCTCTATCTGTGTCTCTCTTTCTAGTTCTCTCTCTCTCTCTTCATCTGTGTCTCTATCCATCTCTCTCTCTCTCTCTGGTTGTCTATTACTCCCCTATATGAGTGTCTCTCTTTCCCTCTATCTGTGTCTCTCTTTCTAGTTCTCTCTCTCTATTTCTCTCTCTCTCTCTCTCTCTCCCTTCATCTGTGTCTCAATCCATCTCTCTCTCTCTCTCTCTCTCTCTCTCTCTCTCTCTCTAACACACTACTACTTTGTTCGGTCACATGACCCTAATGTCCACGTCACAACAAACTGTAAATAAATACATCACATATTTCTGTTTAAACAAGTGAATGAGTGAAATGAGGGTTCGGGTAAAGCGCGCATGCGCGGTACAGCGGGACCCCAGCCAAGGCTTGTAGCTGCTGTGAAAACAATGTGTGTCTTTGGCTCCAGTATAATGAGATGATTGTAAAGTCAGAAGAACATGAACACCGGCACGGGGCTGGGACTCGGATTAAAGTGCGTCATGTGGAGCTTTTGGGTTTGAGTGTGTTGGAGGAGCATGCTGCTCAGGAAGTGACCAGGAGGAACCTCTTTCTCCATCTTAAAGTTGGCATTACTCCGGGTTTTTCAGTGTGGAGGGAGGGGGGTGGTGGTGGTCAGTTAGAGCGTTTTATTTGTACAATAAAATCCTAAACCATCTCTTACAACCTTACCAGGACTATTCTTGAGATGTCTTCTGAACGCCATGAGATCCAAACATCCTGTTGAGACCATAATAAAAAATAAAAAAAAGTTGCGCTTAAAAAAAGATTTCTGGACTCACCGGTTATTGCTGGATGGGTTTTTATTCCACTGGACCCTCCTTCCGTCCAACAAACGCCAAATAAATCCTCAAAAAGTCCTCCTGCAGCCCATTTAGGGTTCGTTTGACATCTGTATGGAGACCAGAGTCGCTCGCGGGAGCCACTCCTTCCCGCAAAGGCACGCGCGCGCACACGGACACACACACGGACACACACACACACGTTTCCGCCCCAACGCTTTACTAAAATTATGCAGAATAAAAATATAACCCGAGGATTCAGAGGGTCAGGAACACGTCTGAGAATAAAGCGGAAGTGTGTGTGTGTGTGTGTGTGTGTTTGGGGGGGGGTTTCTCCAGAGCTACTGACGTGTTCAGTTTTTCCGAGGTCTTTTTCTTTTTTTTTTTTTTTTCGCCGACGAGAACCGTCTGCGTCTTTAATCTGAGACTGGGATTCCAGATGTGGAGCTGTAGCAACATCTGTCAGGGAGTGATAAAGGAAAAAAAAAGGAGAGAGGGGGGGGTTAATTGAGTTCATTGAAAGTTATGATGCAACATAAACACTGAATTGTGAAATAAATTTTAGAAATTGTAGAAATTCATATTGTGACACTTTGTGTTGTGCAGTGGCCAAAACTCCAAGTCGTTCTACACATACAACTTAAAAAGCTTGTCCAATATCAAGTCTCTTTGATTGACATAGTTTCAACAGCAACAACTTCTCATGAATATCATCATTGAATTTGCATATATATGAATATATAAATATAATTATGTAAATTGGCTGCTATTCTAATAAACGTATCTTCTGCAGCAGAGGTAGCTCCTGGTTTTCCTTTCCTGGGACGTCCTCGTGAGAGCCTGTTTCAGTGTAACGTTTGATGGTTTTGGAGTCTGCACTTTGGGATTTATTTAAAGTTCTTGAAACTTTTCAGCTTAACTGACCTTCATTTCTTAAAATAATGATGGAGTGACTTTTCTCTTTTCTAAGTGTTTCTTGCCATAATATAGATTTTTTGAATGTCGAACATAAAAATATCCGATCCAATTTAGCTATTCAAATATACCGTTCAGGCATCTCTGCTCTAGTCTTCTCCCTGGTGGACACTCCACAAGATGTACGCTACGTGTTCAAAAGTATACGGACAGTTGATCATCACACCAGTGTGAACGGCTGAGTCCAGATCCAGTCTCTTTGCTGTTACAGTAACTTTCACTTTTCTTCTGTTTATTCAGATACAAAAGAACCAGTGAGATCAGCTGATGCTGAATGATGACGTTGGTCTGGGGATGAGGACTGAGGTCTGGGGTTCAGTCTGTGATCCAGTTCATCCTGAAGGTGTACAGTAAGGTTGAGGAGGTCAAGGTTCTGTGCAGAAACCTCCGCTTGTTCCACTTCAACCCTAATACAGCATGGAATGGAAATGTTTTGTGGACCAGAGAATCATCGTGCTGGAACAGAATTGGGCCTCCAGTGAAGGGGAACTGTATTATATATATATATATATATATATATATATATATATATATATATATATATATATATATATATATATACACCATATTGCCAAAAGTATTGGGTCACCTGGTCACCCAATTCGCTCTTATATTTCATCCACTCTTCTGGGAAGATGTTCCACTAGATTTTGTTGTGTGCTTATGTATATTTGTGTTCATCAGCCACAAGGGTATTACGAAAGGCAGGGTACTGATGTAGGTGAGAAGGTGAGGAGACCTGGGGTGCAGTCAGCGTTCACATTCATCCCAAAGGTGTTCAGTAGGGATGAGATCAGAGCTCTACAGCAGGCTACTCAAGATCTTCCTCTCCAAAGCATGTAAACCAGATCTTCAAGGAGCTCACTTTGTGCACAGGGGCATTGCCATGCTGGAACAGGTTTGGGTTTCCAAGTTCAAGTGAATGCAAAATTCACTTCTTTTATTATAGCGCATCTGAATACGTCCTATGCAATTAAATGGCAGTTTGGAAAAGAACCACATATAGCAGGTGAGTTCAGTTTAACCAAGCATTTATTGCAAATTGAAAAAGAACAAACAAATTATTTTCTAAAACATTCAAAAAAACATTTCATATTGAATGCGTTTGGTGATAAAATCAAACACACTGCACAAAATGTTATTTATCCAGCTATAGGAAATGATTCCTTCTGTTAACCTGGTAACTGCTAAAGGAAAGTTCCTGCAGTCGTACGTTTCTCTGAAAACGTTTCTCACGTGACACGTTGTATATACAATCAAAAAATCAAACATATTCAATAAATGTTGAAGTATGTCAGAGGACAAAATCAGACACACTTTATACCTATTATTAAAAACAAGAAAGCAATGTGGAAGTCATGGTGGTCATTTCGAAAAAATCCTCACAAGCTGGAAAAAAAAACGAAAACACACTTTCAAGTCTGCATTAAAAACATGACCTGGATAAAATCAAGTTGTCATGTGGAAAAACGAAAAGCAACAAGTCCAACACACTCAGTGGAAAGTTTCATAATGGAGTGTAACTGTGTTTGATTCTATGACATTCAACCCCACTCATGACAATTCGAAATCCCACCATTGTCCTATTTAACTGGACTGTGCTCCTGCTAATGAGTACAGTTTTTGTTAAAAATATAATAAAAACATTACAAATGCATACATGCAAACTGGCAAACAAGTCAGAAAAAGCATTAAAAAAGATAAATCTTTCCGTATCTGCCTTTGTAAATCTTAAGGCTTTTACAGAAAAGTTCATGAGGCAGCATAAAGACACAAACTTAAAGCATCATCAGTGTCTGTCACCTATAAATATTTTAACCAGAATCAGGAAACTGTTCACACGCTCGGTCAACACACAGCTCACAGTGCTTCAGGCAACTTCGCATGCCTTTATTTCTTAGCACGGACAGATCATGTGACATATCCGTGGTCATACCAATACCAAGAACTGCCGATATAGAAACATGATACCAATAAACAATTTAAAAAAGAAATCTGCAGCATTAAAAGAACTTTTCACCCTGAAACATGTTTTGTATAGGAATATGTGCTGTGTGTTTCCATGATTTCTGTGAGAAGTTAAAGATTGTCCTGCACTGAAGTCCTAGACGACGGATTTACAAGCGAAAAATAGTCAAGACGTCGAAATGACAGGTCTTTGAGCACAGGTCTTTGGACATAATAAAGCGCCGCTGCATCAGGTGAAAATAAAAGTTCAAAACAAGAAAGAAGAAATATTATAATGCATTTTAGAACTAAAAAAAAATTAAAGAAATTTAAAAAAATGAAGAAATTGAATAATGAGTCGTCCTTTACCTAAAAATCGCAATTTTTGCGCCCGATTGGGACGACCGCCTTTTTATCTGTACATTCATGCCTAATCAATTCAACACACCAGCATGTTCATAAAGCACTACAGAGACATCAGTATTTAAAAACCGAGCTGAACTCATTTTATTCTTCTTGACATGTGATAATTGTAATGCTGCTGATGGTAACCTGGAAAAACTATTTGGGTTCTGTCCAATCCAGAAATTGTCCATTCGCAGGTTTATGATCATGTTTTTTTTTTCTTGACTACAACAATCGGTCCAATTTACTGGAGTCTCACAGCCTAGATATATATATATATATATATATATATATATATATATATATATATATATATATATATATATACAGCTGCCTGTTCAGTAAAGTACAATTGTAGCTGTGAAAGAAAATTCTGTTTTGTGGAAATGTTAGGCTTCTGTTTTCTGATTGCCCAACTAACAATCTCTGGGAACTTTGATCGTAACCCATTTGTTCCTTTTTGAGTCAAAAAGACACATTTTTGGGACTTTTTTGAAGAGAAAAAATGGTTTAGTATGCTTTTAAAAAAATTTAAAATTTCCTCTATTCACTATACTGCGTGTTTATATGTGAAGGATTTGTTTGTTCTCTTCTTCTGGTTAGTGCTCGTTCTGGATTTTGCTAAATATAATAGAATTCACAATAATATAATATGAATAATCATATATATATATACTAATTTTAAAAAATTCAAATATGAGAAACATTTCAACGAAAGAGATCTCATGAATGTCAGCACAAATGAAATCGGTGAAAAACGATTGATTCAAATTCAGGAGGTTCAGGATGGATTTTCTTTCTTTCCGACCTGTGAAAAATCACTATGGCACGGTATCTGAGCTTTCAGCAGTAAACAAGGCGTCTTCAGAATCGAGCACCAGGCAGACTTCGTTACCAAAGCAGCCCAGCAGGGAGCTTTGTGATGGAAGTTCCAAGCTAAACTCCAGCCCCTGGCTTTACTTCAGGCCTCCCCGGTCGTTCTCCCGTTGCTTACAGCATGTTGAGCTCAAAGAGGCGTCCGACGAAGACTCCCGCTGTGCCGATGATACACACGGCCATGAAGACGCAGAGCAGAATGTGATCCAGGACCATGGCGACAAACTTCCACTCCTCAGCAGCCTGTGGGAGACGAGGGGATTAGGAATGAACCAGAGATCGTTGAAAGAGGAAAAGCTGTAGAGGAGAGGACGACTTTTGGCATGGTTCTGAACAAGGGAACTTCCAATGAAGTCTAATTGAGTCTAAAATTAAAAAATCTGGGGGGGAAAAAATCCCAAAAAGGAGAAGAAGAAGGAGAGGAAACGTGCAAAAACGATACATCAACTGAGATAATGAGGAACAGAAAGATTTCTCTTACGTTGTTGAACACTTCGTCGCTCCTCATGGTCTCAGCGATGTATTTGACGCCCTCAATGGCGCTCTGCACCTCCGGGTTTTTGGTGAGGGGCGACTGGAAGGTAACGGAGGTGGGAGCGGGTTTTCCTGAGATGTCTGAGATGTCGAAGTCGGCGCGAGAAAGCCGCCTGTCTTTGCGCTCCTGAGACGGCCGCTTCATGGAGGAGAAGAACATGAAGTTCGGAATGGTGTCGATGAAGATCTGTGGCACAGAGAGAGAAAACACTCAGGTTCGAGTTTGAGAAAAAAAAGGCATTATCTGAATCTCTGGATAGATACCTTGCGGACCCAAGGAGACATGGTGTGTGTGCTGGGCGAGCGGTGGTGCGTATTGATGACGATGACGGTGATGATGATGGAGGCAATGACGAGGATCATGGTGAACAGCATGTATTTGCCGATGAGTGGGACGGCGCTGGAGGTGGACGGGATCAGCTCGACGATCACCAGGAGGAACACGGTGAGAGACAGCAGGACAGAGATACTAAGGGTCATCTTCTCACCTACACACACACACACACACGCAATTGAGCACTATTTAGCTAAAATTAGATGTTTAAGTTCATACATACACCAGTACACAGGGCTACCAGAGTCGGTGGGCAGGTAGAAGACGAGGCCCGTGAGGAAGGAGAAGAGCATGCAGGGTATGATGACGTTCACGATGAAGTACAGCGGCAGTCTCAGCATCAGGAAGTGATAGGTGATGTCCAGATATGGCGTGTCTGGACAACATGCATAATAAACCCAGTGTTTCCAGCTGCGGTAGTCCTTCATCACCCACTCGCCGCTCTCCATGAAGTTACTGAGGTCTGGACGATCGCTGTCCTACACATACAGAGAAACACACCAGGTTTTTTGCATGTTCTTGGGACAAAATGGTATGAATAAAGAATTTAAAAAATCAAACTGTACATGAATTTTTGTTTAAGTTCTTTGATTCAGCACTTCGAGTCAGCTCTCTGAGTCACATTACTGAATCAGCACTTTGAGTCAGCTCTTGGAGACGGATCTTTAAATTAGCTCTTTAAGTCAGGTCTTTGAATCAGCTCATTGAGTTGGCACATAGAGTCAACTCTCTGGAATGGATTTTTGAGTCAAATCTTTGGAACGGATCTTTAGGGCAGCTTATTGAGTCAGCACTTTGAGTCAGCTCTCTGAGTTAGCTTATTAAATCAGATCTTTAAATTCAGCTCTCTGAGACAGATCTCTAAATCAGTTCTTTGAGTCAGATATTTTGGTCAAATCTTTGGGTCAGATTTTGTGTCAGCTTTTTAAGTTGGATCTTTGAGTCAGCTCTTTGGAAAGGATCTTTAAGGCAGCACTTCGAGTCAGCTCTTTGAGTGAGCTCTTTGATTTGGTTCTTTGAGTCAGCGATTTGAGTCAGATATTTGGGTCGGATCTTTGGGTCAGATCATTGAATCTAATCTTTGTGTCAGCTCTTTGGGTTGAATCTTTGATCAGATCTTTGGATCAGCTTTTCAAGTCAACTCTGTTTTCCACAACTGTTTGTTTGCATTAAAGGTGAGGTGCCTGTTTATCTTTGGTTCTGTGTGTGTGTGTGTGTGTGTTTGTGTGTGTGTGTGTGTGTGTGTGTGTGTGTGTGTGTGTGTGTGTGTGTGTGTGTGTGTGTGTGTGTGTGTGTGTGTGTGTATGTGGGTGTACCGGGTTGATGACAACCAGGTTGCCATCGTAGGTCCATATGCCGAGCTTTATGCTGCAGTTCTGCAGGTCAAAAGGGAAGTAAACGACAACAATCTCACAGTAGCTCTTAAAGATGGCCGGAGGATTCCACGTGATCAAACCAGTGTACTCCAGCAAGACCTTCGTCTTGTGCACAATGGCAAAGTCTCCATCAGCACTGCAACACACAATCGCACACAATCGCACACAAACACCCAACGTACATGCGCATTTAACAGTGCACTCAATTATCACAGGTCGTAAATAATAACACAGTGTCAACACACACCATGTAGTCATTTTATGGATAAAATATTCGTAAGAAATATAAAAAATTCAGACACGTTTTAATCCTAATCTTTGAGAGTCTACAGCAGCGTAACACAACCGTACTTGTTATAAAGTACTAAATCTGGTTTCCAGATGTCGGTGGAGGGAATTCGAATTTTCTTGATGCCCCCGTAGTCGTCCGGATTCCACTTCAGATTCACATCCTTCCATTGCTGAGTGAAAAAAAAAGGAAATGATAACGGTGATGCACTTCACATTATTCACTTCAAATCAAAACATTTCTGTCTCGCTGCCAACTGGTGAGGTTCTGGAGAATGATTCAGATCTTTTACTCATTGATTTGTTCAGCTTTGTAAAGACAGGCGACGGGTTTCATTTTATTTCCTATAAAATACATATAAATAAAATAAAAAAGAGAAAGTTCCATGGTTAAATGTTGCCTGTTTGTAATGGCACTAGAAACTTCTCCCCCAAATGTTGAATAAACACGTCTTTCACACAAGTCCCTGTGACACACGTTACTACAGAAGCAACATCAAGTGCGTCATCAACCTGTGTTTGGTTTTGCCTTTTAATATTCTCCTGCTTCTGAGAAACAGACGATTTATTATCGTCTATTATCTATCATCAGCCTGCGGTACTGACCACGTGGCTTTCGACTTCTCTGATCTCGATAACGTCTGAAGGAAAAACTACAACATCTAACAGCCAAATCCTGAGTGTAACATGATAAGAATTGGGTTCAGATTCAGGGATGAATCTTAAGAATGAATCAGGGACTTTCAGGAAGACGCAGAAAGAGACACAGACCTGCTTGACACGCACATTACTGGTGACGATCTGATTGACTTCATCCTGTGGGTGAAGAAAGACAGAAATGTGTCAATGTGATTGTATAATAAGTGAGACAGTAAAAGAGAGAATGAGAAAGACAGAGTGAATCCGGATGTAGTGCATTTAATGTCTTTACTAGAGAATAAATCCAAAGCCTTGAAGAAATATGGAACCATGATAGAAAATAAAACATTTTGAATGGTCATGCAGATGTTTGGAAGTACTTGAGGTAAAGATTTAGTTTTCATTGTTTTTTTAGAGACAAAACTAGGATGGATATTTGAGTCAGATCTTTGGGTTAGTTCTTTGAGCCAGTCCTTTAGGTTGAATATTTGAGTCAGGTGTTTGAGTCAGCTCCTCTCTTTGGAACATATCTCTGTGTTGAATCTTTGATCAGATCTTTGGATCAGATTTTAAAGCCAACTCTGTTTTCCACAACTGAACAGTTTTGCACATCCTTTAGGGTAAAGATTTTGGTTTCATAGGTTTTTTTAAACTTGGTTGGATACTTGAGTCAGCTTTATGAGTCAGCTCTATAAATAAGCTCTTTGAGTCAGCACTTTGAGACAGAAATTTAAGTCAGCAATTTGAGTTATTTGGGTCGGATCCCTGAGTCAGCTCTTCGGGTCAGTTTCTGAGTTGACGCTTTGTGTTGGATCAGACTTTCAAGTCAATTTAGCTAAACGTTCGCACACCTTTTAAGGTAAAGATTTTGGTTTCATAGAGTATTTTTTTAGGAACAAAACTCAAGTTCATCATTTAACAATTCTGAAAGTTAGCAATTTTCTTTTAGTGTAAAAAAAAAGAAATCAACATTGTTCCATGCGTCATGTTCGCTCTTTAGAAATTCTGCATCTCGCTAATGTGGACTTTCATGCTAAAAATGTGGATGGCATTTTAATGCCTCCCTAACTATGAGGGACGTTCAAATCTAACCAGGATTTTTTATTTTCCCGGAATAAAAATGGATGCTAGCATGGCGGTAGTACATGCAGTACTAAGTGGCTAGCGTGTCCTATATTTGATGGGCGGGGCACATGTCGCAGGCCAGTCCTGGGACCGTTAATCAAGATGGCAAACAACAGTTAGTGCGTGCATGGAACAGCGTGCGGTGCTCAAGTTTCCTGTAAACCATGGCGTAAAAACTTTCGGATATCTACAGAAGCGCAGTACGGTGATGAGACGCTAAGCTGCAGTAAGACATTTGAATGGTGTAAACATTTCCAAGATGGCCGTACATCCATCAGTGAGGATCCCGGTGAGGCAGGATGTCATTAGATGGCTCAGGCGTACTGACAAATCTTTCTAGGTGACAAATCTTTCCAGGCGTAAGTTAAACGCTGGGGTTAGCGTATAAATGTAGCAGAGGAGGATGTAGACAAAATAAATGCAGTTTCCACTCCTTGAAATTTGATCGTTGAATTTTTAAGCAAGAAATATATATAAAAGATATAATACGAATTTATGCATAAGAATTGCCGAGTTACCACACTGATGAGCTGGATGAGCTGCAGCCCGACCGTCACCACCACGGCGTCGTTGAAATGGCTGACGGGCCGAACCACCTTGTTATAGCCGTTAAACAGATTCTTGATCAGTCTGGTCTCATCAGCAGAGCACTGACCTGGACCTGGGCCTAGACCTATACACATACACAAATAGTTTGAGTTACTCTGAGGCAACACCACTATCCAGCAGAAGAAAACACACACTTGGAAGGGGGATTAGTTCTGACATAGACAGACAACTGCACATGACACATCTAAACACACACCATCTGAGCTGCTGAAGGATATGTCCTGACACATCACGCACACACAATGCATAACAAGCGAATCAGATCAGCATTATAACATCAGTTCTAATAACATCATGTTCTGATGGCTCTACGTAAACGAATATTATCCCATATCAGTGGTGCACAAAGTACACAAACCATGTAGTCAAGTTAAAGTAAAGATTCACTCGGTAAAATGTGACCCCAGTAAAAGTAAAACGTCTCCCTTTAAACTTTCACTTGAGTAAAATCATAGTATTCAAAGTACGATGATTTATTCTGGCTCTAATGTTCCTATTATGATTTTTGTCACAAGATTTTTTGCTGTGAAAAGACTCGAATGTGACTCTCAGCACACTGATCTATTAATCGAATGATATTAATGACTCAAACACTGATTGAGTTCTATTACGATGATCATCAGCCCAAACCTTCTTTTCAACTACTTCAAAAAACGGCACAAACGAGGTCACGTGTGTTGTGGCGAATTCGAGTCTGGAGTATCTTCATCATTTGTTCCTCTTTAAATGTTCTGATGTTAAACTGATGCTGAACTGTATGTTGGTGATCAGTAAATAAACCAAGCGCCAATCAGAACGAGTTTAAAACGGAGCGTGCGCTCGATCCTGATTGGTGATTCGCTGCGTTTTTGACCATTTTTTTTACGACTGATTTTGAATAATGGAGTAAAAATTTGACTTTGAAATGTAGTGAAGTTACAGTAATGTAGTGAAGTCTTCTCGAATACTCCAGTAAATACAGATACGTGAAAAAGCGACGTAACTGCAGTTACGAATTACATTTACTTCGTTCCTCTCCACCACTGCACCATATATGGAGATGAAATGTAATCACTCTGTGTAATCTCCTGACATGTCTGTCCCTGGTTAACTCAGGATAACTCAGGATTGTATAGTGAATCTGAGAACATTTCTATATGAAGAAGAGTCCTGAACACCTCACTGATGGACCAAGAGTGAAACATTTTACATATTGCATTCCTGCAATTTTTTCACACACGTGGATGGTTTTTTTGATATAAAACCTCCTCACATGCGTACTGTCCTCTGTAGGATGCTCTTGGACTCATGGAAAGAGTCTGAGACACTTTTTAAGCTTCTTGGGTTCTTCCAGAATCTGGTATATTCATACTCTGTTTAAATCAATTACTCCAAATCACAACTTTTAATATTCCACTTCTAAACCGGTATAATAGTTCACATTCATAGCATACAATTCAGATTAAATATCCTACATTTGAGTGTGGGTGGGGGGTGGGGGTGGGGGTACATTTGCATGCCACTGTAGGGTGTAAGAAGGCATCTGGAAATGAGTCAGTGCTTTTTCCGGAAGCATGTTGATGTGTATAATGTACCAGCGGTATGTTCATTTATCCACTAAATAAAATGAATTTGGAAACACTTTGGAAAATTTTCAGATTCTCTCAACTTTTCTTGCCATTGATTAAACAAAATATCTCGCATTTTTGACATAGTCATCATGTGAACTTCTGGAGGTATTTGGATTATGTAACAATAATAAGTTAGAAGTGGGGGGAAAGGTGGAACGTTGAAGAAAACCACCCAATTTGTCCTCACAACCATGTCCTTTAGGGTTTACATTTATGTTGTTTGGTAGATGCGCTTATCCAGATCCAGACCCAGATCCATTACAGCTAAGCAGTTGAGGGTTAAGTCCCTTTCTCGAAGCCTCTTGGCAGCTGGGTGGTGCTGGGATTTGAACTTGTGACCTTCTGATCCAGAGTCAAATGCTTTAAACACTAAGCTGCCACTTCCTCATAAATACAAATAAAAATGGGTTCATTTTAATGAAATGAGGACCTGAAAAGCTGAAAACTCCCAAATGACGAAGGAGCCGAAGTGACCGAAGAACCGGCGACCAGAATTAGAAACATGAAGCACGCAACAAACGTGCACCTGTCAATGAAATGCGCATACCGGCGCGTTCCTGCGATTCCTCAGCCACTAGGGGGCGGTCTTTCAAAAATTTGCCTAGAATTCTTGCGTTAGTTATGTGTCGTGTCTCATTGACTTTTGTTGTATTGCAATTGAAAAAAAGACGTGTCCAAATAAATCTGGAATAGTAACAGAGGGTAAATGTGTATGTATCGACATCTATAGGTGGATTGTGTAATATTTTCTTGTCTAAATTATGCAATTTTTATATATTCAACCCTTTAACCAGAGTTAATGTTAGAACAAAAACTCTCTTTTAACCCTGGCACAAAAAATTCAGGCACAACAATTCACATTTCTAAGAGCATTGCAAAAACATTCCCTCATAAATATCTTCAAATCTGGATCTCACATACCCACATCTTCCCTTGATACTATGCATCTACCAGCATTAATATAAAACCAAGCAATTCCTTTCTCACTCAGCAGCTCAATCCTCCAACAGGAACCAGACAGAACTCACCGACTAGAAGAACTGAAATCCAGGTGAGCAGAAAGACTCCTGGGCTGATCATCATCTCCAGACTGTGGTTAAAGGATTCAATGCAAAGCTGATCAGACTGACATTTAAGCAAAATGCTTCAGTGTTTTGTGTATGTGTGTGTGTATGTGTGTGTGTGTGTGTACTATTGTTGAAAGCACGAGCAGAACAGCTGCTGGCTCTCAGAGCTAAAAGACTGACCTCATGCTGATACAAATAAACAGCTGCAAGTTCCTGAAGATAAGCGACGAGACCCCAAAGTTTTCATGCTTCCAGAAACAGGCTTATTTTTAGACTTGGGTTCATTTTACAGATCATTTTGTGAGTGTTGTGTTGAAAAACATGTACAATGTCAGTGTGTTTATGTCCTGAATCCGGTGAGTAAATGAAAAGCTGAGGTGAGAAGAAAATGGATCATATGTTGAAATGTATTGAATTGTGTAAATGCAAAGAAGTTATAATGTTGAATTTAGGAGCAAACAGATCTTTAGATTTCTGGGTGAATAGTTTGGTTTGTTTATGGGAATTTGTTAGAGATTTTCATATAGATTCTACAGGTTCCCAATTACTTCTCTTTCTCTGCACTGAGGAATTCACTTACACTCATGTTTACATTTTCAGATGCAAGACCAGCTCATAAAAATACTCGTAAATGTTTTAAAAAGTCATTATGGTGTTTTAAATTACATAAATTATCAGGACACCAAACTGTACTGTTATGTTTCCACACGGACGGTTTTAATTGCCGGATGTGTGCATCATGGCGCTTGATTTGAGACTTTGTGCCTCAGTAAAATAAATATTTAGTGTTTTAAAAAATAAATTTGATTTTTTTTTTCCTGAGTAAAGAAAGGACAGCAAGAATGTGTGTTGCCTTGAAGGTTTTAATTTCACCTCATTTATTTTTCAATAATGGTCAAACTAAACTAGTGGCATTAAAATAAATTGGTGTTAATGCGTTCATTTTGACAGCCATATAATTATTTTTTTATATACAGTACAGACCAAAAGTTTGGACACACCTTCTCAAAGATTTTTCTTTATTTTCATGACTATGAAAATTGTAGATTCACACTGAAGGCATCAAAACTATGAATTAACACGTGGAATTATATATGGAATTATATACATCATAAAAAAGTGTGAAACAACTGAAAAATGTCATATTGTAGGTTCTTCAAAGTAGCCACCTTTTGCTTTGATTACTGCTTTGCACACTCTTGGCATTCTCTTGATGAGCTTCAAGAGGTAGTCACCTGAAATGGTCTTCCAACAGTCTTGAAGGAGTTCCCCGAGAGATGCTTGGCACTTGTTGGCCCTTTTGCCTTCACTCTGCGGTCCAGCTCACCCCTAAACCATCTCGATTGGGTTCAGGTCATTTTAATCGAATTTAAATAAAATGTTAAACTATATAAAGCAAAATTCACACTTTAATCCACAATACAGTTGCACTCTGCCATCTGTATCCTACACCCTGATACACTCCTTATGGAAATGTATAAATAAAAATCTGAGAAAACCCTGATCATTAAAAAAAATTGTTAGAAATTATATATGATCATAAATCATACTGTACAGTCGCAACAAATAAGTGTGCACTTCTTAATTAGTATTGAACAGCGAATGGTAGACACCGCCCTTATAACAAGCACACTTAGCGCCCTCTACTGGAGGAGCGGATTATTTAAGGATGAATGCAAATTTCTGGAGGTGTGTATAGTAGTTAAATATAAAGTATTAAAATACCAAGTTCTTTTCATGCAATATCCTGTAATTGAAATCCAAAAGCATGTATTATTGCCGTCTTCAATTTAAATTCAGACAAACCCTTTATAATCATCATTGATCAGATACAAACTAATTGGTTGTGCACACACACACCTCAAGACTTCAATATAAAAGTCAGTCTAAACTACAGGTTTTATTTTCGTCTCATCCTCAATCCAGTTATTCACGTGATTCAATGCTCGTTCACTTGCTGATTAGACACCGATGAACTTTGTCTTCTGAGCACAATAAATGTCTAGGACCAAGTTTGAATCAAACATTAATAAATAATTCACACATCAGGGTTAAATAGTGAAACATGTATTTTAATCCTGTAATGGAATACATTTTTACAATACACGTTCTTCTCTTTAGTCTGTCAGCCTTCCACTGCAAAAATCTGGAAAAAATGTACAACTGTCATGACGCCAACGTACAACACTCTGCAGCCGGTACGAGACGCTTGAGGGTCGTCACGGCCGGGGGGGAGGAGAGGAGAAGAGGGGAGGAAAGACTGCACAGACTTTACATTGCGAACAGGATGAGGAAAGCAACCATCAAACAGAACAGACCCATGGCCTCAGACAGAGCGAATCCCAGGATAGCGTAGGAGAACAGCTGCTGCTTCAGAGACGGGTTTCTGGAGAGGGAGGGGTACAAGAGCATGAGAACTTTGGTCAAAACACTGCTCTGATCCAAATTACATCGAATATATTTTATTATCTGTACAGCGGACACAAACGTCCAGTAGATCGTTAGCAAAAACCTTTTCATCAGTCACCTTCGCTTTTGCACAAGTATTCACACCATTAATCTACAACAATTATTTTAATTACATAAAGACAAATGAAATTTAAAACTTATATAAATATTCATCCCACACTTTATAGATTTTTATTTTTGAAAAATGGACAATTGATGTGATCTGATTTAAAGGTTACCCTAAGACAAAAACACTGAGATTAAACTATAAAAAAGGAATCATACAGAATTTAATATAATAAAGTAAAACTCAAAAACAGCCATTCTGTTGCCAATGATGAATAATTCAACGCTGAATATAAATGCTAGAACTGTTCATGATGGGTACTGAAGAAGGAGACCTGACCTGGGTTTGAGGAAGATCATTAAAAGTAATCCTGCAGGACCGACCGCTAGGATCTTATCCTTTTTATAGTGGCCTCATAATTAACCCCTGAAATTTACAACTGCAGGAGAAAGTGTTAATTGCTGGAACTATTGATAAAAAGCCACAGTTTTTCCGGGTTGCATTACAGTATGAGAACGGCCTCTAGCGACGGATCAATCAACCGTGCTGTTTGTACTTTTTGTTTCAGTTTTCAGCATATTTTTATAATTCAGTTTCTTTTTGTAATAAAGTTTAGTACTATTGTACAGAGCGCATCAGGTTTATCATTTAAACAAATACATTTTAAAAACCATCCTCCGATTCATCGGTTATCGGCGAGTACGATCAAACCTAGCGATTGGTGAAACCCATTATTGGTCGACCTTCACTGACCATCTCAGAAAAAGCACTACATTTCCTCGCTGAGGTTTGGTTCTCTGTAGAACTTTGCCGTACCTGGCGTAGCCGATGATTAGACTTCCGAACACTGTTCCGATTCCGGCTCCTGATCCGGCCACTCCGACGGTGGCGGCTCCGGCACCGATGAACTTGGCGGCTGTGTCGATGTCGCGGCTCAATGCGCTGGTCTGGAAGCCCCTCAGTGCGACCTGGGATACGGTGCTCTGTGGCAGGAGGACCTGACTGGTCTGTCATGAGGGACGGAGAAATGATCAGGATAAAACGTCTAAAAGGATCTGAGATCCGTTAGACATGAATAAGTGTTTGAGGCCTCTTCTTAAGATTACACACTGTTCTGGAGCTAGTTCCTAAGTTCTTTAGAGGAGCGTTTGCTGAACTCACCTCAACAGATTTGCCATCAGGTCTGGAGAGCACCGAGGCAGAGAGAGGTCTGTAAAGCGCCCTTGATCCAGAGCGGACCTGAAGAGAGACAAGATCACACACCAATGAATGGTTTAGAATCCATGCACCAGAGTTTTACCTCCAGGTGATTCAATGCTTCTACGCAGAAGACTTCTGCACATCATTTGTTTTGAATGCACATAATTTAGAAATCATCTCTACACAAAAACAAGAACATCGAGCTTTATTAGAAGGTCAGTATTGGAAGTGCAGCATTTAGAAGACCATTCTCACTTTTGGTTATTATCCAACACACCATACAGCTCATCTTCTCAAAGTCCAAACAGGACACAAGATCTGAGTGTTTGTATTTTATAATTTTATAATCAGCCTGGTTTTAACTCTGGATCAAAACATCTCAACTTTCCCAGCACTGATCCTACTGAGGGAAACCTAGGATTCACCTGTAACAATAAGTAATACAAACTTAGAGATCTGGATACTCCCAAGATCCTGGCGATCCTGAATCCTTACCATGAAAAGCAAATCGTTATTGAATGATAAAACTCCTTGCACAGTCCAGGCAGACACACAGATCCTGTCCTACACTGAGTTCTCAATGTCTTTAGCTAGCAATGAACAACTAGCCGAGCTGTCACCAAGGACTTTCTCTCCACTGCGGCCTGATTTACACAAATCCAGGCGGGAGATCAAAGTTTTGGACGGGAAGACATTTTCACATTAGTGCAGTTTAATCTCCAAAAGCGTTACCACGGCAACGCTGCAGGCGACAGCTTCCGCCATGACCTTGAATACAGAAAAGGTGCACTAGCATCCGCATTAGCATTAGCATTAGCACAACACTGGAAAATGCTAAAAAAAATGAAATTCAGGGAAGTATTAAACACTCACCAGTGCAGGAGAGGACACGAATTTGGCGCAGGCGTACATTTTTTGCACCTCAGCTCCTTCTAACGTTGAGTATCTGCACAAAATGAAAAAGAAGGCGGTTAAAGGTCAATCCGAGTTTACACCCTAAAAAACATGCAATCGAACCGGAATTGAGTTTAGCAAAATCCCGAAAATATATTTACCACAAAACAAACGGGGACAAACAACACAAAGTGGAAAGATTAATCCGGATTGCTGAGGCGCCTCACCAGCTCTCCTTCACTTACCCGGCTGCAGAGGTCGAACCGCTGAGGATCCACTGCGCATGTGCGCCACTCTTTTTAACCCGGATAATGGGCGTTCCTGGGAGAAGAAAGAATTCCGACGAATCGGGTTTTCTGCAAAGCGATTGGTCGAGGCGTGCACGCTCGTCGATGCTCTAGCCAATCCCAGCGCGGGGGGCCGGATTTCATCGCGTGACGCTGTTCGCCGATGAAGGTCACTCTTTCGAAACTTTATTAGCAACCCCAGTGTGGACAAATGTTTATTTTATTTATTATTTTCAAGAACTCGATATAAAACTATAATTTGTGAGTTTTATTGTATTAAAAATGAAGAACGTTTCAGATCATCATGACGCTGAAACAGCAGTAAAATGGTGTCTGATGATCACAGCACCACTAAGCTGCCACTGTTGGGCCCTTGAGCAAGGCCCTTAACCTTCAGCTGTATAAATAAGACCAGTCTGTAAATCTAAATGAATGGAAATGTTAAAATATATAAAATGTACTATATGGACAAATGTTTTGGGACACCTGACGTTTTCATTCATATGTGGTTCCTCTTTGGTTCTCCTCCACTTAAACAAGGAGACCCAATGTGTTCCAGCATGACAATGCGTCCATGCACATAGCCACCTCCATTAAGATACATGGGTTGGATTTGGTGGAGGATCTCCTGCTATGAAGCTCCAGGCCTCCTCACCTTCTCACCTACATCAGTACCTGACTTTAATAACGCACATGTGGCTGAATGAATCTCCACGAATCTAAAAACAAAGAACTAGTGGAACATCTTCCCAGAAGATTGGAGGTTAAAACAGTAATAAACGGGGAGTAAATGTGGAACGAGATGTTCAGAAAGGACACATCAATCTTATTCTCAGGTGTCCACAAACTTTTGATCATATGCTTTGTATCTGCTCAAATCAGATCATCTTAATAAAACACATCCGAATCTGAAAAGAGACACGATTCCAAAAAAAAAATCTTTATTGTATGCACAGATGTTTTTCGAGGTTATGCGTGCAGAGACAAAACCAGAAAAATAATAAAAGCTCGTCTAATACAAAATACTGAGTCAGACACCTCATTACGTATTTACTATGAAAGCTCGATCACGTGCTGCCGAATTAGAACAGCTGGATCTCAGCGTGCAGAACGGAGACTGCACAGCTGGATCTCAGCGTGCAGAACGGAGACTGCAGTAAACACGCGCGTATTGCACATTTTATTCAGCGCACCATTGCTGATCAGACAGACGTCTTTATCTGTAACCTCGTAGTGGTTTAATCTGGACTTCGAATTCGTTTCATTTAATGCTCTCATGAACATCTGGATTATTCCACGTAGAAACGTGCAGGTGTAAATGTAAATACGTCCAAATCGCCGTGGCACAACCCAGGAAACCTTTTTCATAAAGCGACAGATATAATACAGAATATTGAAATTGTAGGCAGTCGGTATCATTCAGGGAGAAAAATAACATGACACAGAAACCGGATTATAATCTGAAGTGTAAACGGTTCAATTCGCATCAAGATAGGGTCGCGATCAGGTAAAAACATGGTTGCAAAGAGGCTGAACATTTAAAGTAAATTCCTGAAAACTTTGGGAATTTTGGAAATATTCCAAGTTGAAAAGTTGCCAGATATATGGGAATTACTAAAAAATAATTGGTGAAATTTAAATAAAGTAATTTAAACAGCAGGTAAATTTAAATAAACTATGATTAAATTGTATAATGCTGTTGCACAAGTTTACACACAGCACAAGGAAGTTTTAAAACATAGATTTATGTAATATTCATGTCATTTACGTGAATATTTGCTAAAATGGATATTTTTTGACGTGCAAATTCAACGCTAACCTGCAATTTTGTAAATTCCAAGTTTATTCCCATTAATTCCCATTGAAAGTTTCCAGACTTGGAAAATACTTGGAATTTTGCAACCCTAAATAGAAACAGCTTCTGCGCCTGTCTGTGTTTTTTTAATAGTTTTTTTTGTAAAGGCACCAAACATTCAAATAAATACCCACAAGCAATTAAAAACAATCAGAACACAATCGGATGTAAAAGTGAAATGAGTGCGACTGGCAAACAGATCGAAAGAATGCACACATTGTAGTCTGAATCTGTAAACAAATGAAATAATACCAAAACAAACAATCTGTGTGGTTAAAAAACGGAGTAAAATAATCCAACATTAAAATCGATTTAAAAAAAAAAAAAGCATACTGATACTAGAAAATCGGCTTTTCCTTACACTTCTATAGCATTAATATTGAAATGACATTGTCATTGCAAACACACACACCAACTCTCATTCCTAAACTCCCACTGGCTCAAACAGGACACATAGAAAATACGGAAGCTTATAGGAGTGCACTTTTTTGCAGGTAATACTAGAAATTGGCAAAAAAAAAAAACCTAGTGCAAAATATCTTTCAGCAGAACAGAGACCAAGAAATAAATTAAAAGCTGCATTAAACTGGCTTAAACATTCAAAACATGGCATTCGGAGCATCAGGTGAACTCAAATCTGAGCTTCAGGTTCTCCATCCTTAGAGGGGGCGGGGCTTTCCGCTGTCCCGTCGCTTGTGGGCGGGGCTTCCTCTTTATCTTGCTCTGGCTCTGGTTTGTCAGCACAAGCTGGAGGCTCGACATTCTCTATAAAGAAATCATTGTTACTGTTAGTGATGTCAGCACAGTGAGAAAAAAATCAGGGAATTTCATAATTATTTATTTATTTATTTATTTCCCAATCCAGCATGCAGATTAGATCTCGATCAATAGCACAGGGAGAGAAAGTAAAGGTCTGAGGGTCAGGATCACTGCCAGGGTTATGATATATTACATTTTAATCTATTTAGTGTCTTTTCTAGCTTTACAAATTTGGGGAAAAATAATATTACATAAAATAAAAAAAATTAAATATACATCATAAAAAAAGTATATTCAAAATTATATTTTATATATATAAAAAATATGGTCTGATCAAAGGAACGAAATGAACTGAATGACCAAAAAATAAATAAAAAAATACATTTCCAAAGAAGTGAATCACTCAAATGACCGATCTTCCCATCACACCACTGTGAACTAGGAGCTGAGCTCAGAGCTGGGAGAAAAGACCAAAAATGTTCTAAGACCCGAATTGAGGAAGGGGATAAATTGTAGAAATTGAATGTCAAAAGATCATACGATTTATAAGACAAACAAACAAACAAACAAACAAACACACACACATACATACATACACACATACATTCAGACACTAAATTAATGCATGCATGCGGCTGATTTGGCACAATAATCGGTGTGGAAGAGAACGAGTGTGAATGTGGACAGACAGATGTGTTGTGCATCTCCATCACAAAACAACTTCTGAAAATTACTTTTAGAACAAACAGAGAGAGAGAGAGAGAGAGAGAGAGAGAGAGAGAGAGAGAGAGAGAGAGAGAGAGAGAGAGAGAGAGAAAGAGAAAAAGAGAGATGTTACGAGCTGTTACGGCTGGTTTAACGTTCAACATTATGACCGTCTCCATCCCAGCACACAGCGATGAAAACCTACACCCACCGTCTCTCTCTCGTTTTTGTTTTATTTTTGTGGGCTTTTAAATCAGCAGCCAATTATAAACACCAGGAAGAAGAAGCGTGCGAAGACACCAAACGTTACGACCGACCGCCAATCAAATTCTAATTTTAAAAGGATATTAAAACCTTTCGCTTGACACCAGGGTGATTTGTGGCGCAGGTCCTTTTTACGCTTAACTGTAACGTGTCGTATTTACGTCGCTATAAAATAACGTTGCTAAATAAACCTAAAAACAATAAATTGTGGAAAGTGATATCCTGCATACAGAATACCTCAGTATCTTGTTTGCAGTGAAACAAACACTATATGGACAAAAGTTGCAGGACACCTGACTTCCCAGCTATATGTGGTTCTTCCACAAATATTCCCTTCACTTGAACTAGGAGACCCAATCCTGTTCCAGCAAGACAATGCCCCTGTGCACAAAGCCAGCTCCATGAAGATAAACTTTACATGGTTTGGGTTTGGTGAAAGATCTCCTGCTATAGAGCTCTAAACCCTAGTGAACACTTTTGGGATAATTTTTTCATGCTGACTGCTCCACAGGCCTCCTCGCCTCACCTAGATTACTAATTGACTTTACTAACACTCTTGTGGCTGAATAAATCTCACACAAAACCACACAAGTGCACACTAAAATCTAGAGGAACATCTTCCCAGAAGAATCGCGGTTATTGTTAGAGGTCGTCTGATTTGTTAGTTTTGCCGATTATTTGTTTCCACAAATGTCGCCAAATTCAATTTCAATAGTTTTTCCGGGTTGCTAATTAATACAACAGCAAATGGGGACTGAATGTGGAATGCGATGTTAAAAAATAAGCAGAGACACACGTTTGTGGACTCAAGTGTCCACAAAGTTTTGTCTATATTGTGGTTTACAATCAAGCTCCAAGGTTTCCATGTTCTTCTTGTCTTACAATACTTGATCTACGACCATCTGAAATGATTTAGCTTGATATACAAAAGTTGGGGGGCAGCATTGTGAAAATATTGAGCAATATGACATCCCTAGTGCAGAGTGCAACAAGGTCTGAGAGTGTATCAGTAAGAAAGAACTGCTCTGAGTGTGTAGGAGACAAGAGACAGAAAAATGAGTGTGTGTGTATGTGTGTGTTAGAGGAGTGAAGGTGTGAACGATAGAACCTGTGTGGTCTTGGCTGAAACTGTGGACTTTGCTCCACGGTGTTACACCTAGTGAGGAGTGGGGGCGAGGACTCGACATTACACTTTCTAAAAACACACACACACGTACAAATAAAGCTAAGAACATCCGACATAACACGGGAACCGGTGCTGCTAAAAAAAAAATCAAAGGATAAAGTGTGTGTGTTTGTGTGTGTACCCTCATGGGCGTCGCTATCCTCTGGAGTGTTCGATGCCGCTGAGGATTGTGGTTCAGGGGACTCTGAGCGCAGACGGCGTTCAAAATTAAACTCCGGGAGTCTGGGGGCTTGAGGCCGCGTCTTCCTCGCTGGGTTCATGAAGTAGCAGTAGGCACAACGAAAAGCTAACAAACACCACACACACACACACACACACACACACACACACACACACACACACACACTCAATATGCTAAGCAGGATAAATGCAAACAGGAAATCATTTAACCGATATTCTGAGGTCTTCAAATCTCACCCAAAAATTCAAACTCCTCCTTCAGGGCCATACCATTATGAGAGAAACACTGCTGACAAATCAGAGCGTATCTGAGAGACACACGGAGAGAAAGAATGAATTGAAAACACCGTTTTCGGCTGCAAGACATGAACGGGACACATTTTTACAGGTTCCTTTTATATATGACTAATTAGCTGCAAACAAAAACACAATACTGTTCAATAAAGCAAAAGCCGTAATGTGAGATGCTCAAATAAAAATCCGAAGCATCAAAAAAAGACAGCTCTGAACTTCATTACAAAAGAAAATAAATAATTAAAAGCACTGAATCATGACAATATGCTAAAGAAGATAAAAATGTAATATATAATGAATAAATTATAAATATAAAATAGCGCTCTTCATGCAGCGGCATGACAGTGATTCGCCTCTAGGGGCCGCTCTCGTAACGACAGCCGATATAAATTCTCTGTATGGATTTTTGCCGAAAGCCATTCAACTATCGGTGCCGATTAATCGGCAAAATCGATTCATCAGTCGACATCTATACATTAAAGTTTCGAAATGTATGTATCCATCTTCATGGACTTGTCAAATTCTAAGTAATCGTGTGTGTGTGTGTGTGTGTAATATATATATATAGGATGTAAAAGCACCTGTTCTGAGGTCCGTCTCCCACCAGGTACTCGATGACCCGGTCCACTGCACTGCGCTCTCGGGGAAGGATGGGTCGTGCAATTGGCGGACCTGGGGGGTGCATGCCTGAAAGGTGACTTCCCCGTCATTATCATAAACACGATGCATTTAAACAGAGAGCGAGAGAGAAAAGAGAGGGATATTGTGTTTAAAATCTATAATAATAGTCTCAGCACCATAGTTTATGATGAAGTGCCTCTGACCTGTTCCCAGTACAGGCGAATAAGGGCTCATGCTCCTCCTTATTGGTGGTGGTGTCTGCATGCCGCTGCTCAGGGCTGGACTCGATACCGAAGCTCCAGTGATATTCTCAGGGGGACCACCGGGGGCAGTGCGGAGGGGCGTGGCTCCAGGTGGTGTGGGGCGTGGCCCGGGGGTGGCCATCGCAATGTGGCGCAGTCGAACCTCTGGTAGAAAAAAAATCAGCATGTTTTAGACACAAACCGCATATTTAGAACGTAGCACAAACAAACAAGCTCAGAAGAACACTAACACACCTTGTCCAGGTTTGGGCGTCATCTGGGGTCGAGCTGGAGTGGCTTCCGCTTCCTAAATAACGCAGTAAATACAATAAGTGAAAAATGCGTACAAACAACCTGCGTGTTTTCGATGCATTTTCTACAGGTTCTGCTGAAGCACAAAAACCACGGCCCACCGCTTTGCTCTTTGATTCCGGGTCGAATCTTTCCAGGATCAACTTGGCGTTTTTGTACGTCTCTGTTTCCATCACCTCTTCCAGCTGGAAAGACGAACAGTTTAGGTGGCTGGTAATATTACGCTTATGAATACATAACTTTTTGTAAATATGCAGAATAGAATTAGTAGACAGTAGAATGTTTTATTGTCTTTGCATAGTGCAGGTACACAGCAACGAAATGCAGTTCTGCATCTACCACAAGAGACAAGAAATTAAATAAAACAAATATATGTTTAAGAAATAAATAAAGGGTCTGGCAGGTAAAAAATGTGCAACATCTGTGCCACAATGCATGAGAGTTTTGCGGCAATTACAGAAAGCTGATTGGCTGTTGGTCTCATTTGTAGTCGTAATACAGCGAATTATATTTGGACCAGCGAAAGAAAAAACTACAAACAAAAAGCATTCTACAGAAAGCATTTCTACTACATGGACATAAGGAAAATTAAGTCCCGTTTCAATGATTTAAGACCGAGAACAGCGAATTTAAGACTATTCAAGGCCTAAAATTGAGAAAACAAACTTACGATTTTTCTTTTCGCTGACTTTAGATCCTCCAATTTTTCATCTGAAACACACAACAGGTGAAGATCGCTGATCGTAACGTCATTATGGCGTAATGTTGGAACTAATTACTGACTACGATCAGCTGTTTAGGCTCCTAGGTTTTAGAAGAAGAACTCACTGTTCCTTTCGGTGCGTTTGGAGAAAAGGATGATGAGCAGCTTGCGAGCGAACCACACGCTGCAAAGACAGAAAGGGAAATGAGTAAAAATCGTACACGTGGCCACACGATTTGCACACAGGATGAAGACTCACAGTGCCGGAAAGGCGATCAGAGGCAGAGCGGTGACGATCCGGCCGCTCCATTCTGCAGGCAGGTAGAGGTAATAAACAAACAAGCAGGTGAACAGGTAAAGAGCGGCAGAGTAGAAGAGCAAACGGCCGACCCATATCTTCTGCATGCGCTGGTTCTTCCCACGGAACTCCTCGAGGTCCTTAATTTCCTACAAATCGAAACACAACAAAAGGACACTTTTTAAAATATTATATCTATAAAGCACACAATTCCAGCTTGAGTAGTTCATGAGACAGCTCTTTACCTTGTCTAAATCCTCCAGAAGTTCTACTGTAGGAGGTTTCGCCTGGACACACGGGACAAGATTTAAGATCTAAGAAGGAGCGTAATCAACAAAGCTAAAAAACCTTTGGGTCAAATTCATCTTTAACTGGACCCTCGGTGTGAAGAATAACGTTCCTACCTTCCACCTGGAGATGAAGGCCCCCATTACTGCTGCTTATTTTCTCCACCTAGATGAAAGCAAAGGAGGAAACCGAGATCCTAAATGATACCCTGTTGAGACTCAGATCCCGAAAAAGATGCCGTTCAGACTCAGAATTTCAGATCTCCAATAGGACCCTGTCAAAACTTAGACCCCAAAAAGAGATAATGTCAAAACTCAGGTCACAAATCCCTGTCGAGTCTCAGATCCTAAACAGGACCCCTATTAAAACTCAAATCCCAAATGAGACCCTAAGGTATTTCAGCTCCTCAGTTGGATCCTGTCAAGACTCAGATCCCATATCAAAACCGGGATCTCCAAATCAGAACCTGTCAAAACTCAGATCCCAAATAAGACCCTGGAGAAACTTAAATCCCCAGTAGAACTCTGTCGAGACTCAGGTTCCTAGTGGAACTCAGGTTCCTAGTGGAACTCAGGTCCCTGTAGTATCAGATCCCCAATGGAACTCAGGTTCCTAGTGGAACTCAGATCCCCAGTAGACTCAGATCCCCAATGGAACTCAGGTTCCTAGTGGAACTCAGATCCCCAGTAGACTCAGATCCCCAATGGAACTCAGGTTCCTAGTGGAACTCCGACGCCCAGTGGAACTCTGTCAAGACTCAGATCTCCAATTAAACTTGGATCCCCAATGAGACCCTGTCGAGACTAAAATTGCACAAACAATCCTGTAGAAACTCTGATCCCCAATAAAAACCCTGTCTATATTTAGGAAGAACAGCTTCTACATTTGAAAGTCGAACTGCAGTGACCCGGATGAACCTACAGCGCCATCTTGTCACGTGTTGGAAAAATAGGGCAACAACTCATTGGTTCATTATCTACAGGACAAAAGGACGAACAAATAAACAGATAAAGGGAACCGTTATATCTGTTCTGTCCTTTAACTCTGATTAGATACAAAAAAGAACAAATACATGAAAAGAAAAAACTTAATATATAAATAGAAAATTATATTCTAGAACTGATTTTGCATCCGAAGTCTCAATGTGCTTAGGGATGAAGACATAAAAGAAACAATATATACAAATGTAAATAAAGAAATCGAAGAATAAAATATCTGAAATAAGGTTTTTATATTATGTCTTTAATTCATTGCAATTTCCACAGAAACTCTGCAGGGAAACATAAACCTGACCCACATGCTAATAGCTCCATAACTAGCATTCCTTTCAAATAACTAGTAACCTTATTGCTTAACAGGATTTGCGTTTATATTTCTTAAGAAAATATTTATTAAAAGTATTATTTATGCGTCATATAACAAAATATTTACTTACCCGCAAAGATTACAGCGACTGCGTAGGAAACAAACGCCTTACAGCAGCGACTTCCGGGTTTTGTTTGGCGTTAGAGATCATTTCCAAACTAAAAGTCCCCCAACATGTACCGGCGTTAAAGAAAATTATTTCGTTCCTGTTAATTGTTGTCACCAAATGCACAAGTTCATGGACATGGAGAACCCACGGATTCTACTTATTCTAAAAGGTTTCTAGCTCTGATACACTTTTCTTCAACAAAACTCACATGAGATGTGAGTGTGTGTGTGTGTGTGTGTGTGTGTGTGTGTGTGTGTGATCAAATATGTCCACAGAATGTCCAAATGATAATGTATAAACACTCTATAGCATCTCATGAAGACATACTCCCAGTGATTGTATATGGGGTGTTTATATCTTCTTAATATCATTAATAATTGGTATATGTCTATGTCGCAGTCATTTTTGTGCGGTGATGCTGTTGAAGAAACACCACCACATTTTATCAATATTAATAGAATTAATAAATACTTCTTCTTAGTCTTCTTTTTCTTCTATTACTTCTTCTTATAGTAGTAGTATTTAGATATGGGAATTTTGACCATACATTTATAATGATCATGTTCTACATTGTATTCTTCTTCTTAAAAATAATTAATAATAATAATAATAATAATAATAATAATAATAATAATAATATTATTATTGTTATATTATTATAAATAAGATCTGATAAAAAAAAAACCACGCTGCATAAAACCATTACAGACAGACATTTCTTCTACGTTGAATTATCATTATTATTATTATTATTATTATTATTATTATTATTATTATTATTATTATTATTAGGACCTATCTGCAAATAAAAGATCATAAAACACACCCTGATAAACTTTATATTGGAAAAAAAACGCCATCCATCTTAAAACGAATTCCGAACAAAAAGAAAAATATTTATTAGTTGGAGGTAAAAACTCTCATTTTAATATTATACCAATAATAATCTAATTAAATGTGTTCAAACAAAATACCAGTGTGTGTGTGTGTGTGTGTGTGAACACAAGCCGTAATAAAACACTGCATGTGCAGCTGCTTAATAATAATTTGGAAACCGGCTTCTTATAATCACATCATATTATGTTATAGTAAAGTATAGTATATTATAGTATAGTATATACAGTACAGTATATAAATAGTATATAGTATAGTATAGTAAATTATTGTATAGTTTATAGTATATTTATACAGTATAGTATATTATAGTATATAGTATAGTATAGTAAATTATTGTATAGTTTATAGTATATTTATACAGTATAGTATATTATAGTATATAGTATAGTATAGTAAATTATTGTATAGTTTATAGTATATTTATACAGTATAGTATATTATAGTATATAGTATAGTAAATTATTGTATAGTTTATAGTATATTTATACAGTATAGTATATTATAGTATATAGTATACTATAGTAAATTATTGTATAGTTTATAGTATACTATAGTAAATTGTAGTATAGTATGTATATATATATATATATATATATATATATATATAGAGAGAGAGAGAGAGAGAGAGAGAGAGAGAGAGAGAGAGAGTATATTATAGTATAGTATATAGTATATTTATACAGTACAATATAGTATATAGTAGTAAATTGTAGTATAGTATGTATATATATATATATATATATATATATATATATATATATATATATATATATATATATAGAGAGAGAGAGAGAGAGAGAGAGAGAGAGCATATTATAGTATAGTATATAATATATTTTAGTATATAGTATACTATAGTAAATTGTAGTATAGTATGTATGTATATATATATATATATATATATATATATATATATATATATATATAGAGAGAGAGAGAGAGAGAGAGAGAGAGATATTATAGTATAGTATATATATGTATATATATATATATATATATATATATATATATATATAGAGAGAGAGAGAGAGAGAGAGAGATATTATAGTATAGTATAGTATAGTATAGTATATATGTATATATATATATATATATATATATATATATATATATATATATATATATATATATATATAGAGAGAGAGAGAGAGAGAGAGAGAGAGAGAGAGAGAGAGAGATATTATAGTATAGTATATAGTATGTATATATATATATATATATATATATATATATATATATATATATATATAGAGAGAGAGAGAGAGAGAGAGAGAGAGAGAGAGAGAGAGAGAGTATATTATAGTATAGTATATAGTATGTGTATATATATATATATATATATATATAGAGAGAGAGAGAGAGAGAGAGAGAGAGAGTATATTATAGTATAGTATATAGTATGTATATATATATATATATATATATATATATATATATATATATATATATATATATAGTATAGTATACAGTATATATATATAGTATAGTATAGTATTTATTTATTTATTTATTTATTTATTTATATTTAAACACATTGTGTTTTGTCCTTCAGCTTTTCGGTTCTTCTGTTCTGCAGTAAATTCTCAGTAAAACAATGCGGTGGTGGTGGACAGCTTGCAATTCAACCATTTCTCCGGAAAAAAGCGCATAAAGCTGCATCGGGTGTCTTTGTGCGCGCGGTGGTGTGTGTGTGTGTGTGTGTGTGTGAGTCTGTTCTTTGCCTCTCCATTGTGCACGGATCCGTTTCTAAGGTATCCGAGCTCGCGCTTGATTTACAGCGGCGCGGTAGTAAAAAAAAAAAAAGGGCCGGTGGTTTTACGAGGCTCGCGCGTCCGTCATTGGCCCGCCGCGGACCACAGGCGAGGAGCTCGCGCCCAGTCCCGGCCCCTTCACCCGCTCCTTTCCCACGCGCTCCAGGAACAGAGCACACTCTAATCCTTCTCCTTCTTCATCTTCTTTTTATCATTCTTCTTCTTCTCAATCTTCTTCTCATTATCCCTCTTTTTCTCAATCTTCTTTTCCTTCTCCTTCTTCATCTTCTTCTTAATATTATTTTTAATCATTCTTCTTCTTCTTCTCAATCTTCTTCTCCTATTCCTTCTTCTTCTCATTCTTTATCTCATTCCCAATCTCCCTCTCCTTCTCCTTTTTTTTCTTATTTTCCTTCTCTCTCTTCTCCATCTACTTCTTTTTCTGCGTCAATCCGGAGCTCCGACCTGCGCTTTACTCAGCAGCACTAATTATTTCTAACTATAACTTATTAATATATTATTATTATTATTATTATTATTATTATTATTATTATTCAATTAATTAATGAATTCTAAATAACGCTGTATAAAAGACTCCTCTTTTCAGCGTCAGGTGGTAAGTACTATCTCTCCACCTCTGCTTCTCTCCATCTCATCCATCATCTCCATCTCCATCAAAACCTAATGCATCCTTTTAAACCAAGCCTCTTCGTTTTAAATGCATGCATTTTTTATTTATTACATATTTATTTTAGAAATATATAAATAAACATGTGAATATATATATTTATTTTTTATTTATTGTTTATTTTTTTTCAACCAGTTGCATCCTCCGCCTTACCGAATGCGCATCTTTTCCATCTTTCTGTGGCTCAGACGCAGTCTTTTTTTAGACCTGGTGTAAAAAAATTAATACAAATGTATTCGATGATTATTGAACTGAAATAGGTTTTTTTTTAGTTTGAAAGCAATGCAGGAGAAGAAAGACTCGCGGTTTACTACTTTACTGCAATGCGGCGAGAAAAAGAGAGAGAGAGAGAGAGAGAGAGAGAGAGAGACAGACAGACAGACAGACAGACAGACAGATGGGGACAAAGACAGATGTAGACAAAGACAGACTGTCTACAGAAAATTGCTCTCTAAATATAAAATTTTAGAACATTAGTTTCTGACATGCACTTTGTAAGTAGGTTATTTTTTATTATTTTTGTATTATTATTATTTTTATTATTATTATTATTATTATTATTATTATTATTATTATTATTATTACACGACTGTAAGATCTTGACTTCTCTGAACATATTTTAGACATGCACATGATATTTCTGTTTCTGTCTGGAGTGAGGAAATTAAAGAAAATAGAAATCAAGCGGGTTTTTTTTTTTTATCTGTTCTAGAAAATGAAACTGGAAAATTCTCCAGAAAACTCATGCAATCCTGTCTGAATTCACACACAGCTGCTTTGCATCTCGACATGTTCCTGATTGTTTCAAGGCAAGTGGAAGAGCTGATGAAGTCTGGTTGTTCATATGTACCCTGTAGAACCGAATGTGTGTTGGCTCGAGTGGTCACAGATTCGGTTTTAGGGGAGTATATGAGCGACCCAAATTCACCGGAACCGGAATTTTAGTTCTTCAAGCAGATTTCTATTTTTTTGTATTTAATTAACACATAAATGTATTATAAGCATTATTGATATTATTTCTGGATATAAAGGAATAAAGACACCCCCCCCACACACACACACACACAAAATACAAAATATAAAAAATAATAATAAAATAATACAAAAAAAAAACCAATATTTTCTTTATAATTTAATATTTGTCATTCTGTGCACTCCAGTTTAAGATCCTATTAATATTTTTTTTGCTTCCCCTTTTTTTATATTACAGTCGGAATCCCGACGATTAAAAAAAATAAATCCCTTTAATAAATAAATAAATGTATTTAAATGGGATTTTTCAGCTCTACTATATTGGTATCGAATTGATATTTTAGTGGGGTTTTTTTCCCGACAACACACACACACACACACACACACACACACACACACACACACACACACGCAATAAAGACGGATGAACCCATATGAAGCACCTTCTTACATTTGTTAGTGTTTAAAATGTATATTTTGTAAAAAATTATCATGCAGAACATTTTAGAATGTATTCTGAAAAGAAATGATAACCGTGTAACATTTTCTGCCATAAAATGAAACAAATTATTAAATAAACTTTAACATGTGCTCGTTGTTACATTGAATATAAAAATGTAATAAACTGTGAAGATCGAAACTGTTGCAATATTAAGATGATGTATAGAAAGTGTTCAAATCCAATTCAATACTGATAAACATACAATTGCTTAGCATTCAATTATTATTAAACAAATAAAATAAATGTGTAAAATATTTTATGAAATATACTATTTTACTGCAGACTAATTAATTACCCATATAACAGTTAAGACAAATGAATATATATATATATATATATATATATATATATATAGAGAGAGAGAGAGAGAGAGAGAGAGAGAGAGAGAGATGATATGCGCCAGCTTTATATGGTTTAAATGACAATAAAAACTTCTTGATAGATAGATAGATAGATAGATAGATAGATAGATAGATAGATAGATAGATAGATAGATAGATAGATAGATAGGAGGAAAAATAAGACATATATAGATAGATAGATAGAGAGAGAGAGAGAGAGAGAGAGAGAGAGAGAGAGAGAGAGAGAGAGAGAGAGCTATGTTTGATGAAATGACAATATAAGCTAGACAGACAGACAGGCAGGCAGGCAGATAGATCGATAGATAGATAGATAGATAGATAGATAGATAGATAGATAGATAGATAGATAGATAGATAGATAGAAAAATAAGACACACACATATATATATATATATATATAGAGAGAGAGAGAGAGAGAGAGAGAGAGAGAGAGAGAGAGAGAGAGAGAGAGAGATGCGTCAGCTATGTATGTTAAAATGACAATAAAAGACAGACAGACAGACAGACAGACAGACAGACAGACAGACAGGTAGGTAGGTAGGTAGACAGAGAGACAGACAGACAGACAGACAGACAGACAGACAGACAGACAGACAGACAGATAGATAGATAGATAGATAGATAGATAGATAGATAGATAGATAGATAGATAGATACTGTTTAACACTGTGCTGCAGGCCTGATCTCTCTTCCCGCTTCACCCGATTTGTGTAGATATACTTTATATTCTTCCTCTAAAATACACCAAAAAACCGAGCGTCTTTATTCAGTTTGACAAAAAAAATGATTCATACTGAAAGAAACCCAGTCTGATCTGAAATTAAGGGACACTCAGGACTTTTACTGTGACAAACCCTGGAAGCAGCGAAACCTGACAGCTGATTGGACAGAAACCCGGAAGCGCTGCTTTTCAGGCTCATGCGCGTCAGTGGGTCGCTTCCTTGCTTTGCCCTTGCGTAGGAAATTCGGCGTGTTTTGTCGTTAAACGTTATTGTGGTGGAAGCAGAACCCGTTAGTGCTCTTCAGCATGTCTCTCGCTGCTGAGGCGTTCGTCTCTCAGATCGCAGGTATGTGCTTTCAGATGCTAATTAATTAGCTGTGATGATTCGCTCATACCTGCAGTGTCTAATCTGAACTGATCAGATCTTTGGAGTTGATGTTCTCACGTAGACGTGATTTTAATCAATATTAATGTAATGTTTATTTATTTAATAAATGGCTCGCTGATCTGTTATGAGTAAGATGGTCAGTCTGGAGCTCGGTGGGTGAAGGTTGGCACTGTGCCCAGTGCCGCCCTCCTCCTCAGTTTACCTCCATGCCTTCCTGCCCCATGTCACGCCAGCTGGACGTCCTTGCTGCCCTAAAGCCAATCTGTCCTGCTGAGTTCTGCCCACCTCCAAGGAAGGGCATATAGGGCATGTTTAATATGCTGCTGAATGACGTCACAACTCGATTTGCATATATCTTGAGACGTCATTAATATTTAATCAATTTAACCGTGCATGGAGTAAAATCGTGAATTGTGACGAAATGCAATGTTTGATTTCATTGTGAAAACTTCCCTATCTATCTATCTATCTATCTATCTATCTATCTATCTATCTATCTATCTATCTATCTATCTATCCGTTTGTATATGTTTCCTGTGTGACGTGTCAAGAAAGATTGTTCGTTTTTTTGAGGCTCGTCATAGTAAAAAAAATATATATATATGTGTAACATTAAAACGACCAGGAATAAAAACATTTTAATAACCTGACCAGATGTGGTGTTTCTTTCTCAGCTGCGGAGCCATGGCCGGAAAACGCCACGCTCTACCAGCCTTTGAGAGGTAGGACGCACGTTCTCGTCAATCATCCGTGCAGCATTTGCTTTTTTTTATTAATTTTTTTATTTGTGCATTAAATCCTGAAATGGCGTTCTCTTTCTTCTACAGAGGATCAGATCCTCCTGTCTGACTGTGCATCATCTTTGGCAGTTCAGGTAAATGGAAAACAGAGAGACGCACACAAACGCTGGTAAGGTTTACATTTGATTGAAAATGTTTCCGTCCTTCAGGCGTACCTGAGGATGTTGGGGCTGCCGGTGCGAGTTCACTGTCGTGCCAACGCTGAGTACATGTCGCCATCAGGTAACGTTAAAACGTACAACGTGACGTAACCTAACGCATAATGCAGAGTCCGGTAAAAATTCCGGTAAACTTGTCGGGAATTTACAAGAATTTAAGAGAATTAATTACAAATTCATAAGCTGATATGCATGCAAATTAATACATTTATAAAAAAATTTTTTTTTTTTTTACTTTGCTTTAATTGTTAGTATAATTTTGTTGCACAATTGCTTTTTCAAAAAAGTTTTAAACATAAATGTATGTAATATTTATGCAATTTACCTAAAAACACACATACACACTCTCTGTTGTCTTGTTTCTGTTTTAGGGAAAGTTCCTTTCATTCATGTCGGTAATCAGGTCGTTTCAGAGCTCGGAACGATCGTGCAGTTCACACGTGCCAAGGTACGACCATGTGCTCAAATTCTTTACTTTCTGAAGTAAACCTGAATTTGTTTAAAAACGAGGTGGTATGAAAACGTTTTGAGACTAGCGCGCCACAGGTCCGGTGTCTTACGCCGAATGTCCTCCCTCAGACGCCGCTGGGGATGAAATCTCGACTTGCCGAATCATGTCAAACGTCTTCGTGGCAGATTTGCTCAGTTTCATGCAGAATTTCACTTTTGCTTCTGATGTACACAAGACGATGTCTTTTGGCCCACTGACTTATAAAGGTCGGTGCTCCCTGTGACCGTGCATGCAGCCTTGTGCTGCCATCTGTTGGCGTGTTACAAAACTTGTCTCGAAACTTTTTGATACCACGTCATACTTTAATTCTCTCAGTGTTTACTAGTAATAAATTGGACATGATTTGTGCTTTATTTTGAATTTGTGTCCTCCATTCATGTCTTTTTTTTTTTTTTTTTTTTCGTTCTTCCTGTCCGTTCTTGCAGGGCCACTCTCTGAGTGACAGCCTGGACGACGTGCAGAGAGCTGAGATGAAGGCGTACATGGAGCTGGTCAACAACATGCTGCTCACAGCAGAGGTGTGGGAGACACACACATACACACACACACACACACACACACACCCTATTATTAACAGCGGTTCTGTTATTTATATTGTTTGTTTTTCCTCCTTCTGCTCTAGATGTATATTCAATGGTGTGATGAAAATACAGCTGCAGAGGTGATGTGCATAAAAATATAAATATTTCATAAATGACAGTTGAGTGCTGAAAAATCCATACTGACGGTTTTTCCGGGTTGCGTTGCTTTATACAGTACGAGAGCGGCCTCTAGAGGCGAATCACTGACTCCACGTGTAGCACACTCCAACATCTATTGGAACATCTTCCCAGAAGATAGAGGTTATAATAATAGCAAATAGAGACTAAATGTGGAAAGGGAATGTTTAAAAAGGACAATCTTATGCTCAGGTGTCCACAAAATGGACTTGTGTACATATTGTGTATACTCGAACTTCTTTAGTTTTTCTTCCTGCTATGATTTCTATTCTACTAATGCAGTCCCTCAGATTTTCCAGAACCTAAATATGGTAATGGAATTCATGAGGGCGATAGATCGTGTGCATGTCTGATTGAGTTGTAAAATCAGTTTTGTGTTCGTTTAGATCACGAGGCCACGTTACAGCAGTCCGTACTCATGGCCTCTGAATCACATTCTGGCGTATCAGAAACAGTGGGAGGTGCGTAGGAAGATGAACGCTATCGGCTGGGCGGGAAAAAGTCTTGAACAGGTTGGTTTGAAATAAACGCAGCTTGTGATTTGTGTATGGTAATTCTTATAATAATTTATTTGTGTGTGTGTGTGTGTGTGTGTGTGTGTGTGTGTGTGTGTGTGTGTGTGTTCTCTACTCTCAGGTGTATGAGGATGTTAGTCAATGTTGTCAGGCTCTCTCACAGCGACTTGGAACCCAGCCTTTCTTCTTCAATAAACAGTATGCACAACACACACACACACACACACACACACACACACACATGAAATGCACACAGACACAAAGGGCTAAAAGACTACTCCGACATCAAACCTCGAAACACGTCAGCATCGTATCAAATAATCTATAGAGGGAACTTGAAAAGTTCGAGCTGCTTATTAGCATTTTTGGTATAAATTTGACCTCACAAAGACCTCGTGTTTAAAGGGGTCACCATAGGAATGGCCAAGAATGTGACTCGCTTTCAGTTTGGTCTAAAGTTTACAACCACTCGTAGTGTTTACGATCAGGTCTCTTAAGAGTTTACAATCGGTTCAACTAACGCCAAGGATTTGACTCAACAATTCTCTTGCGTAATAATAATAATTAGTAATAACATTATATCTAAGATAACATTATACCTATATTATACTGAAAACATATAGGAATATCAACAAAAGTTTGCAACCATAAGATGATAATTTTTTAAAACATCCAAGTCCACATTTATTCCGCGTTTGCTGTAAATTAATAATTTTTGCAATTTTTTGTCAGTACGAGGGCGGCCCCTAGAGGCGAATCGCTGCAGCCACGTACTGTTTATTTTTACACTGGAGACTGCACGCTGCACGGAGAGCGCTGTATTATGTTTATTATTTATTAATTATTTAATATTCTAGATGTAATGTAAACAGTTTTGGACTCATGATGCAACACTTGGTGTTTATTTGGATCAGGCACGATTTATGGTTTATGATTTAAGGTTGAAGCGCTGGTTTTGCCAAGATGCCGTTCTTGGGGCCCTTAAGCAAGGCCCTTAACCTTCAGTGCTCCAGGGGCACAAGCTTTCTATCATTGCTGGGATATGCGAAAAATAATTTCACGGTGCTGTAAAAAGTGCATGTGACGAGTATAAAACTACTTTCTTTCAGAAAAGTCTCTATCCTGTTGTGGAAGTTTGCTCAACCTAAATAACTGACATTTCTTCTGTGTAATTGCACTGCATGACTGCACGTGTGATTGCATGCTTCATCCTGGTTATAAACCTAAACCACAATATTGTCTATTGATCTAATCGTTCTAACACACGTGTTGTTTGAAACTCTTAAGGCCGACCGAACTGGACGCCCTGGTGTTTGGTCACCTCTTCACAATCCTGACCACGCGCCTCACCTCCGATGAGCTCATGGAGAAGGTGAAGTCCTACAGCAACCTGCTCTCCTTCTGCCGAAGAATAGAACAGACTTATTTTGAGTCCCAGGACAGAGACAGCCAATCGGGTGCCTTGGATTTCTCAAAAGGCCCCTCCCTTATGTAAGGCTCCGCCTCGCTTATGTTAGACCTCCTCGTTTAAACGCTGATCTGATTCTGACTGACTCTGAGCCATTATATGGTAATAAATCACACACAGATTAGTGAAAGAAAGGAGGACGTCAGATCATTCAGAGCCACCAGACAATCCTCAGTGTTTAAATGTACTCTTCTTTCCATCTGTCTGTTTGAACAATAACTACATAAGAAGGTCTGAATAGTTTAGATCAGGATTAAAATATCTACCAGGTGTGATGTTTATTTTACACACAAATAGTTCTGGGTTTGTGTTTCTCTTAAGACCATGTTTAAAAAAAATATTGTAACTCCTAAATAATCCATTGTTTGAAGAAATGTACATACCTGCAATTAAAGCTGGCAACCTGCACATGAACCTCGTCGACTTTATTTCATTTCAATGAATGTTTTGTTTATTTATTTAACTGTCTGTCTTTTACTTGAGCCTTTGAGAGTCGGCTCATATACAAACCAGTCAACTGTAGTGTGTGTATATAATCAGTGTATTCAACATTGTGGACAATACAAAGTTTTCAAAATCAGTAGAAAAATCACCTATTTTTGAGTATTCTAAATATTTATTTGTCTATTTATGGATTGCTGAATTTATTAAAAGCGACTTCAGTATGAACACGTGTTTTTTTAAGCTTCAGATTTATACAAGCCGAATAAAATGTGACTCCCTGGAGAATGTTTAAGATTAACGCATATTTGTAAAATAAATAAAATATAACAAAAGACAGACAGTGATGTTACTGTAAATGTTAATTGTGTATATGCAACAGTTGTTGACTCGCTAAAAACAAGGCATATTGGGTAATGGGAGAATCCTGGAGAAATGTGAGGGGGAAAACGGCACTATAAGCCAATTAAAAGATTTATGTATGTGCATTAATACAATATAAACACCCAGATAATTGTAGGTTATCCTTTGTTAGTTATTCGTTCGTTAGTTATTTTCCCCACAGCTGTTTCCATGAGACCTGCACCCTCGTGAAGTATTGCAGAAAATAAATACATTTTATAAATTTAAATAAATAAATGTATTTTCTGCACAAAAGTAACAATGGCAAATAAAATAGTGTTAATAAATGAAATTATTATTTAACTAACGGGTGAGTTCATAATGATGAATGAATCAAGTAAGCAACCAATCAAAAATCGGTTTAATCAATCCAGCAATTAACTAATTGTTTAATTAACCAATTGATTTATTACCCAGTTGATTGGTTAATTGCTTGCTGATTAAGGGCTTGAAAGTTAATTCATGACGATGAATAAATCAAGCAAACAATCAGCTAATCGATGAATTAATTCGGTGGTTATTGGTGAATTCAAGGCGGGATTAAGACGATATTAATTAACTAATTGATTGGTTTAATTCACCTTCATGAACTCTATCATTAAGATAAGTATTTTTAAATAGAAGCTTTATGAGGTCTTTTTGAGACTTTGGCACTCACTCCTCGTTAGTATAGTGGACAGTATCTCCGCCTGTCACGCGGAAGACCGGGGTTCGATTCCCCGACGGGGAGAAAAAATATTTTTTAATTCCTTTTTTTGTGTACTTGTAATTAACCTACATGTGGGGAAACAATTCTCGTATGACAAAAGCTCCAAATTCAAGATCTTGTATTCATGTGCTTGGATAGATGTTTTGTATTATACGGATTGAGCATGCTCTGTAGGTCTTTCTTTGTAGGACTTGTGTTCAAGCGACCGATTTTGGGCCAAGGACCTCATTACTGGGCCTCAAGCAATTTTAGTTAAAGACCCCTCATATATAGAGTAAGGTTCAAAATAATAAGAAAAGGATGCTTACTGTTCACATTTGAGGCGTGTAGAAAATATTTCTTCTCCCCGTCGGGGAATCGAACCCCGGTCTTCCGCGTGACAGGCGGAGATACTGTCCACTATACTAACGAGGAGTGAGTACCAATGTCTCAAAAAGACCTCATAAAGCTTCTATCTAAAAAAACTTATACATTACAATGGCAATTTGCAAACTGGCCATTACATTAAACAGTTTTGTAGTCTTATGGACAAACGAGACGAGCTTTTTAATTTCACTGAGTACTTTGTTTCATACAAAGCAGCCGATTTTGCTTCTCCGCCATGTTTAAACCACGTGTTCTTTCTTATATAAGACTCTCAAACTCTTCAGTGCTGCCATCTACTGGATGCCCAACAAAACGACAATCTCTATTTTGGGAAATAAATTTTGTGAAATAAAAAAATGAACCAAATCAGAACTTTTTTTTAGACCCTCAATCTGAAATTACTAAATATTTTTTAACAGAAAATCCACACCAAGGAACAATGGACCTGTGAAGATGGATGGATGGTGGATTCTACCTTATTGATTCACATTTCTACTGTGGGATTGTGCTGTGATGCACAACATTGTGTATACCTTGATAGTATAGTGACAAATTTTCCTCCTATCATGCAGAAGCCCCGGCCTCAATTCCCTTAGAGAGAAAAGCTTTATTTTCCCAACTACATGTGAACAAATACCAAATACCCCATACAAACAAACTGTGTTATTTATTTCAGATCATAATTCTACAGCTCATCCTTGGGTGCTTGGCTAAATGCTTTACATGGTGCTGCTGTTTGGGAACCAAGGCAGTGTTCTCACTAGTTTAAAACCCGAAGAGTGCCAATAGCAGGTGGTCGATGGCATTATTCATCCTGTGTTTAAGATCCTGTACAAACATTCACCCACCTGTCTTTACTGGTCCAGTATGACTGCACTGCAGGGACGGTAGCAGAGGTAGAGGTAAAGGGTGGTGTGGTTTCTGTATCAAACAGATCAGAGAACAGTAACATAAGTGACAGAAATTAGGGTATTTTCTGATTTAAGGTGAACGATGAGCTCCTGATGAGCAGCCATGGTGATTGTGGAAAGGAAAAACTCCCTTAGATGTTACGAGGAACCTTGAGAGGAACCAGACAAGTGACATTAAGAGTGCATATGGTTTCTATAAGCAACAAAGAAAAGAGTAACATCAGTGACAAAAGGTGAACGTGTAGCAAAAAAAAAGAAACCAAGGAAGCAACATTAATTGGAATTCAGATGGGTCTCAAAACTAGACAAAAAATGACAGCACATTTTTTCACCTCAAAAATTGTGTTGTGTTGAGTGTAAATGTCGACTTGGGTTCAACAAGGAAAATACAGCTTTGTTCAAAATCTGGGACTGCTGAATTCCTGACCCCTGAACCTGGAAAAGCCAAAGAAACTTCTCAGGTCAACTAGAAATTCCTGCTGATGAACTGGGTCAGTGTTCTCAACTACAGAGTTCAGGGAGTGACGTCAGAGCAACATGGCGGCTCATAACTTCACAATCAAATGGAGTTATACTTTAAACCAATCAACACACAATTTTTGACTTATTCAATTGTTCAAAAATGAAAGAAAATACATCTTGCTAATCACGGTTGACTAGCTAACAACAACAATCAAACAAACAAACAAACAACAAACAAAAATAACAGGGACGTGTCCATGTCCAATGCTTTCTCATTTTTATATGTCACATTTTTCTTTTGGCTACTTTTAAATTATTTAATTTATTTGTAAAAAAATATTTAAAAGACACTTCATAGATATGGATATAAAAAATAACAGCACTAAAATAACAAATAATATGAAAAGCTCCATAGTTTTGTGCGGGTTTTTTGTATATTATTACACAATAAATGTTTATATATTATCCTTAAAATATTTAAATAATAATAATAATAAAAAACCCTACTCAGTTTAGCTCTGTGTACACAGTCTGCGCGTTCACGCCAAAGTCGTGCGCGCACCCGTTTGGCAGCTCCACGTCGACATTCCTTCAAGTAGACTCACAGGAGGCCACGGGCACGAGCGAGTCTGCAGCCGGTGTGTGCAGCATAACGAGTTGCATGACACTTCATTAGGACAGATAACAATCTTAATCTTAATAAAACTTTTAATGCAGTTTTAATGCAGAGGTTTTTTTTTTTTTTTAGGAAGAACAGGATGATGAGGAGGAGATGGAGCACGCTTAAAACTCTGGACACTTGATCGGAAGGATCAGGCTGGTTGGTGGATTTGGTTGATTCCCGGTTATTTACTGCTTTCTAACATTTTTTGGGTGATGTATTAAATTCTAATAATAATGCTGCATACGATTGTCCTACAATATAAATCTCTTTTGTAGGCCACTTTATTTACCTGCTCTTTTGTAGGAGATTTGAAACCATAGGTCATCTAGGTACTTCCAGGTACTGGGTAGATCTAGAAAAAAAAGCAAACAACTTCACTGTTTGCACTTTGTAAAAAAGTCGCTCAATGAAAGTTTGATCGTAGTATAGAGCGGTCATTTTCAACAATTTTGTGTCTCTTCAACTCTCACTTTGTTAAATAACTCACAATGTTGAATGTAAAAAATCACCATACAAACTGAAATAAAAATCTGCACTGATAAAGTTGTTGTAGTTTAAAATTATATAAAGGAGTAGGTTTGAGGAACGTCATGCCATCTGTGTTTTTTCCCAGGATCCATGGAAACACGTGTGAGGCTCCCAGACCTTGACTGATCTATCCTGCCTTCTAATACAAGTCTATATAATTTAATTGTTTTATATGTCGTGTGGGTTGTAAAAAGTGTTGACAAAGCGATTTTGTAATTTCAGCCTGTCCAATAAAAGCTACCAATGATTGACAATAGCTAACTACACTACATGCTGCTAAGAAAGAATAGCATCTACACTAAAGCTATGGTGTTCAATTAAGCAAAATCAGCAGGCTGTAATTTCAGTTAACCAATGATCACCATAGATTTAGTCGATCACAGTAATGCTAGCTGATCACCATAGATTTAGTCGATCACAGTAATGCTAGCTGATCACCATAGATTTAGTCGATCACAGTAATGCTAGCTGATCACCAAAGTTTCCTTTCTCCATGCTACACCACCAGTCTAGACAAGCTGGACACCTGGCTCCTCAGGCAAAGTTCTGTGGTCCACTCTGACCGTGTGAGTGTGTGGTCAGTGCATTACAGAGCTTTGCTTTAAGAGCTCACTGTGCAGCTGCCGAGGAAAGAAAAACGCTCAGGTAAAGTTTGTATTTGGAAAGTTTGTATTTAAAATGGTAAATACATAATATATAATAAGTAATCATAATAAACATATTGAAAAAGAACCTATTTAGTTTCTGTGCTAATGATTATGTCTGGATTTGTCTTGCATGTTTAAATAAATTAATTATTACGTGATACACAAATATACATATTTCTTTAATGTAGAATTATTTACAATATTGTTACAAACATTTGACATAAAAGGTCAAAAGGACGTTAAGAATGTTTTCATTTTAATAAAGTGTACGATATTTGACGGATTTTTCAAATATCGGCGCTACTGTTAGTATTATTACTAATTAAGTACTAAGTACTTAAAAAAAATCCAATGTACATTAGGTACAATTAGTCTTAAATGAGTGTGTTTTGATGTCTGAGTGGTGTCTTACTTAAGATACACATCAAAAGTTATCTAAAAGCATGCTCTTTTTACAAAATCCCACAATGCACTACAGTATGTTCCAGGAAAACATAGTATTTGGGACACCTACAGTCCCACTTTGAGGCAGTATTGTCCATCTGAAACATGTGATCTGTGACCTGGTCAGCTGTCTACAGTATTTTACTGAGTGGACTTGGCACTCTGATGTGGAATTTACAATCGGAGGAAGTCAGCTCATTTCCACTCTGATAAGGATAAAATGGGTTTACGGTTTTATTTGGAGCGTCTGTGATGCAGTCGAGTGTACGCACATTCAGATACCTTTTACAAATATGCATGTAAATTAAAGGTAACAGGGATTTAAAACCTGGGTTAAGTATCTCACAGTAAATGATGTGCATAGTTTAGATTAATATTTTTTAACAGAAAACCTGTAAAATCCTAGGCATTAGGGAAAAAAGTATTTGTGCGTTTCTCAGCACATTGTAACATTGAGTCTAAAATTAAAAATCCAGATTTTAATTCTTGTGCTTAAAACATCCCTTATAACAAGGCGTCAATTTATTCATTAGGAAAAAATACACACTGCAGCCTGTTACCTAAACACCCTCATGAAGTGTTTCACAAGTCATGTGATCAGCATACAACTTAATTATCAAAATTATATTTATTCAAACCCTTTAACCCAAAATATACATTTAAGTAATTAATTTTTTTCTGGCTTGAGAGGCACATTCATGTTCCTTTTGTTTTTTATGCAACAAACTAATAAAAATGCAAAAACACAAGAATTGGACAGTAAATTAGCAGATTTACAGATATGGGATGAACTGGATCACTCAAAAACCATAAGGCTCTATATGATTAGAATATTATAATCCTTAAAAACCCCACAATCTTCCCTTTTGTAAATGTTGTGTTAAGACTAAACATATCCACTATTATCCAATCACTCGTAAAGTACTTGTTACTTTTTAAGCAATTCCATGACGTTTTTTTTCTTCAATACAGGATCAGTGCCCAATAATCATAGTGATAAAACACTAATCTAATTTTTTAAAACACAAAATACATGAAGGTAAAATTATAAAAAATCACTCAAGACTGAAAAATGTCTGTGTAGCTCTATAGCTAAACTCACAATTCATCTTGGTTAAAAGCAACCTGAAAGAGTTTTCTAATGAACCCATTAAGTAAAAATATACAATGAGAATCAGAGACAAAGTCAGACAGACATCAGTGCGTCCTGCACAATTTTAGACAGGTGGGATCCATTTTATTGTAGACGTTTTCTGTAGAACCATGCATGAAGTATTAAGTTATTTACTTTTATCTAGTGGTTTAAATTACAGTGTACATTACCATAATAACCTCTAAATCACATCCACATTCACAATGTAACTCAATACAGACGTTATAGTTAAATGAACCGGACTACAGTGCCTTCGAAAACCAGGACACAAAAACGTGCCCGAAAACCTGCACCGCTGAACAAGATGGACATCAGCAGCATGTCACGACTCTATGCCTGGAATTCCACAACCCAGGATTTTTCATGATGTGTTAAATTGTTCATGTATTGTTAAAAGACAAAAAGACGAAAAAAAAAAACCCTTAGAGGTTTAATTTAAATATCTCTACACGTCCTCTATGGACGGAATCGCGTTACGACGTAGCAGACTTCAGATATGCGATAAGGTCTGCACGCTCGCCCTTCTTCTTGATGCCGGCGAAGATCATTTTCGTGCCAGGAATGTATTTCTTGGGGTTCTCCAAATACTCCATCAGAGTGTCCTCACTCCAAATAATGCCTAGAAGTATACAAAACACAGATTGCAGACATGTAGGTGATTGTGTAATCCCAAGGTCAAAACGGTCAGATATCAGGAATCCACCTTCATAGAAATTACCTTTGCTCTTGTTGGCATCTGTATAGGAAAAGCCCTCCGCCTGGCCAGTCTTACGTCCGAACAGACCCCAAAGATTGGGTCCGACCTTGTGCTTGCCGCCGTTCTCGACTGTATGGCACTGCGCGCACTTCTGCACGAAGACCTTCTTTCCCTTCTCAACGTCACCCATAATGGTCTAAAAAAACAACAACAAAAAGGAGGCAAGTTGGACAAAGGTTTAAATACCAATGAAGTCCCATAGTTAGATCAATTAACTGTATCCAGATGATACAATCAAGAGATTAAGGTCATTCAAGGTGAAAGTCCAATCGTAACATAAAATACCCATAATCATCACAAATCTTTAAAGTGAAACCAAAACTCAAGAGAATAATTAGACACTAAAAACCAAAATTGTCACATTAGATGATTTAGATGATCAGTTAAATGACCAGTAGATCTAAAATATAGAAGAAGAAGAAAAAAATCCCAGACAGATTATAAGCAGCAAAAATCTGAAAATAAAATTATGAATTCCACAAAACGTCTTCAATTAGGAGACGTGGCTAATCACGCCGCTAGTCAGGCTAGCAAGACACAAGGTCGGGCGTGAACACTGAGCTCAGTATGGCTCACGATTTAATCATCATTTAAACAACAAACCGGGTGAAAATACGCATTTTACTATTACGTCATAATTACACCATTATAACACAATAAAGTCGGATTTTACAACCTTGACAATGAAAAGCTAATCCAGTCTAAAGGTCTCCGGTTCAAGGAGGGAAGGGAAAAAACCGGTTAGCTTTTTAAAAAATCCAGATCGAACGAAATCTTGATATTTTATCAAATTAAAACTTTATATTTAGATATAACCATTAATCCGGCAATGCCGAACATCTGTGTTAGCTTAGCGTGTACAAATACCGGCTCGCGCGCTAGCTAGCTAGCCGGAGATATCTATAAAAATATATTTTTCTTTTTAAGATTTTCCCCTTTTAATGTTACCAAGATTAACTACTCGACGTCGCGGATATATACATGTACATATACCGATATATCTGAACAAATAAATTACCTTTTAAACAGGTAAATGTATCGCCTCAGAGCGCGGTTCTTTTCAGCTGTTTTATCTTCCGGACGCTCAATGCACGAGCGCTGAGAAAGGTCATCGCATATTAGGGGCTCGGGAAGATGACGTCACTACGCACAGCGCGCACGTGGCTCGCGTCGGGTAGTGCGCACACTACCGCACTAAAAAGTACGTATGACGAGCCACCGAGTGGGGTCGCAACGCGCACTGTTTATTACGCTAGTGTGCGAGCGAGGCGAGCCGGGTTTGGCCTTCTATGGCGAAGCGAGAGCCAGCGGGTCTGGGATAGAAGCGGTCAGGGTTGCCAGATCAAGCGAAACGAGCTGAAAGGCTCACAATCAAACAAATTAATGGATTATTTGATTTATAATTTTAATTACAATATATAATTAACAGAAGGATATAGAAAAATATATATCAGATAGACTCTTGGAGACTAAGAACTTTTAATTAGCAAGTGTAAAACAAAATTCACAAATGAAGTATAAAAAGTATAATACAAGTATACTTTTAATTGTAAAATTCTATTATGGAATGAATAAAGTATCTATCTATCTATCTATCTATCTATCTATCTATCTATCTATCTATCTATCTATCTATCTATCTATCCTTATACTTTATAAAGTATAACTATTAGATTATAAAAAAAAATATATATATATATATATAATTATATTATATAAAATATACAATAATAAGACAGAATGGGTATTTATATGACACAGATATTGACAGTCCAGATGCCATTGTTTGAAGTGTCACACTGTCACTGTTATTACAGTGTTTATGTGCTGTGTCACTGACGTGTGCTCTGACGTGTACTCTACTTTTCAGACAATATCTTATAATACTAAGCAATTTATAAGAATGTTTTATCACATAAATACCATATGTGTTGGCCTTTAAAAGCAAAAAATATACTCCTGATTTAAAAACGCTTTGGGACCCTCATATCTATATGTATATTACAACACAGTGAAATCCTTTCTGACCCCAGCTTACTAGGAAGGATCACAAGGTCAACTATGATACAGAACATCTGGAGGGTTAAGGGCCTTTCCCAAGGGCCCCACAATGGTGTTGCTGAAGCTCAAACCCTCCCACCCAACCTTCAGATCAGTAACCAAAAGTCTTAACCACTGAGCCACAATTTCCATATGAACTTATATAACATAATAGTTTGCATAAAGTATACTTTCATTTGCATAAGTGGTGTGTGTTCACACATGGAAAATTGTGGTAAGGGCTCTGACTTTTAATCAAAAGGTCATATCTCAGCACCACCAAATTTTGGAAAATGCATAGTGTCCTCTAGAGTTCATTTAAAATTCATTGCCCTTGGAGACACACTGTCCCCACTCTCACCTTGCCTTTTCCGCCAACCTTGTGTGTGTGTCGCTGTAATGAGATTTGCGTGTCGAAAGGAAGTACTGTAATCTCACGCGGGACACATAGTCCGACAGGGGGAGTTGAAACACCTTCTGCTCACATATAGCAATGATATTGTCCTTATATACTGTAAATCTGTGCTCTGTCACAACAAGATCTTAGCTACATGTAATTCTGTATCTCATTGTACATCAAGGCACATTCTCAAGTGTGTCTCTCAAATTTATAATTCATTCAATGATTATTTATTTCTTTATTTAATTTAGTACTCGTTAATTAATAGTAAAATACTGTAAATCAGCCAGAGTTAGCTCAAATGGCTCAATGTAAATAAGTTATCACACAAACATACAAAAACATTTACAATAACATACAATAACACTACTGAGGATAATAATAACAGTATAAAATATATATATATATTTTTACACATGATTACAGATATGAGTAACATTAACCATTTATTAAATTTATTGCATAACCTGCTAATAGACCTCTGTTAAAAATATTTTAAACGTCATAAAAGAATGACTCGTAATTCTACAATCTACACTACAATATATAGTTTAGCTACACAATACAAGAGAAAAGTTTGACATATTTTGCGGCAATATTTATAATATTTGCTGATTAAAATAGATACAAATAAAAATGACTGCTGTGACTATACGACAACAACGCAAAAAAACATACAGTCATAAGCATTATTATAAAACTAGTCACAAAATTTGTTAAGTTGAAGCTACAAAGGAAACGTTTTTGGCTGGTTAAATGGTCGCATTTACAATAAATACATAAAAATGAAGCTCGGGTTGAATTATTTCAGTAATATGAACCAGCAAAATGCTTACACATGAGGTAATGCTAGTCAACAGTAGGCAATCCTAGCCTAGCTTGGGAGCTAATGTATGCTAGGAAGCATCAACAGATAAACAATATATAGATTGTTTTGTAATGTTGTATTCAGGACTGTGGCTCATTGATTTTTTTACCGTTTTTTTTTTTTTTATAGTTTAAATGTAATTTTAAATTTTTGTTACTGTCATCTGATGTTCTGTGATGTTTGTTTCTATCCAAACCATCACAAATGCAACAATAAGTTCGAATCAATTGATTTTATTATATTTTTTTCTATTTAAATCGGATATAACCTGTATATAGTGTATTTGGCGGTAACAGGTTTTTTCCAGATGTATTATTGAAAAAAAAAACAGTTCAGCAATGATTTTTTCACACGATAATATACTAATATACATATGTAAACCCTGCTCTCATCACTAAAATACAGTACAGTGTGCCAACAAACGTAGCCGCTATAAAATACATGTTCATTTACACGCTTTCTTTTTTTCTTGTATTGCAGTCATTCTATTTATAGTGCGCTGAGATTCATTATAAAAGATTTAATCACCACAAATCCCATGACAGATGGTCTATTTTAATATTATCTTGGAAAGTGCTTGTTTAGGGTTGTAAAAGGTTCATAGGAAATTAACGTTATAGTCTAAGTAAATGTTTCCAGGCACCTCATGATGAAATGAACCCTGTGTGTAAAACAAGACCAGATAAAAAAAAAAAACACCCAACCTTCAAAAAAACCCGACTTTAAAACCAGAATGTGTTCTTTGAAAAAGAGGAAATGAACATTTTTAACGTGGAAATGTAAGATGTTCGAGTGTCTGAAAGTTTGTTTGTGTAGGCTGGTTTGATTTCTGCTAACGGAAAAAAACAGATTTTGAGATTCTCACTTATATTCATTCTCTTATCGGGTTGCAATATAAACACGTGTATGGCTCTTGAAATTTCGCTTAGATCACACATACAGCAGATTTGAATATGGTTCCACATCACACCAATAGCTGCTGTCAGGTGTGTCTGGTCTTTTAAATAAATAAAAAATCACTTTATGCCGAAGTGTCAGGCTTTTTGTGTGGTTGTATTTAATGCCTGTAAATATGTCTGGAATGGAAGAAAATAATTTCTACAGGAGTTATCTTCAGCTAATCAGCTACCTGATTCCAAATCATTATAAAGGTTATAAAGGTGATTTGAATAATGAATGAATTATATATACACAAGTTCATTTACAGAAGATAGAGCTTTAGTAAGATAGATAGATAGATAGATAGACAGACAGACAGACAGACAGACAAACAGACAGACAGACAGACAGACAGACAGACAGACAGACAAAAAAACGGATATGGCAGGAGAGAGAGAAAGACACACACACACACACACACACATTTTGCATGTGTCTGCTCGGTTTGCCACTTGACCCTTCATGAGCCACATGAACGATTTAGAACAGGAAGTGACCTACAGCGCTGCCCATCTGACTTTTGTCACCTTAGCAGATGGTATTTCCAAAATGTCTCTTTACTTTTAAGGTTGAGATTCTATTTTAATCTCCAGTGCTCTTTGCACTGCACATGCACTTGTAGGTGTGACCATTTCCCACACCGAATTACTAGAAAGTAGAAAAAAAGTGAGTGTTGACAAATGAGGACAGTGTGACAGCAGTGAAGTGTGCAGTAGGAATGACATACTGGTTCAAGGTAGAGGTTGCAGGGAGAAGCGGTGGAGGAGTTCAGGTACCTGGGGTCAACAGTGCAAAGTAATAAGGAATGTGTAAGAGAAGTGAAGAAAAGGACTGCGGTGAGACCTGAGATGTTGTATGGTTTAGAGACAGTGGTATTGAGTAAAAGACAGGAGGTGGAGCTGGAGGTAGCAGAGCTGAAGATGTTGAGGTTTTCGTTGGGAGTGACGACGATGGACAGGATTAGAAATGAGTTTATTAGAGGGACAGTGCATGTAGGAGGGACATGGAGTATATCAGTAGGAGAATGCTGAGGATGAAGCCACCAGAAAGGAGGAAAAGAGGAAGACCAAGAAGAAGGTTTATGGATGTGGTGAGGGAAGACATGCAGGTAGTTGGTTTGTTTTTTAGATTTCTAAAAAATGTGCCTCTTTCAAACCAACTACCTGCATGTCTTCCCTCAACACATCCATAAACCTCCTCCTTGGTTTTTCTTTTTTTCTTTAAACACTTTTTAATATGGAACTAATGGCATACAAGTCGCTTTGTAAGGAAAAACAATAATTTTCCCCTTGCAGATGATCAGAGCTGCTGTAGAAAATATGGAATAATGTGATATAATAAGTTTTAAATAAATGAGTTTTATTATTTGCACCTCTGCAGACTGAAGCGAGGCCAGTGACTGCGGTGGTTTAGCTTTCAGGAAATGCCCTTAATGTGGTCTTGCTACAGTAGCTACAGGAAAACTTTTCGCACATGTACACACAAACCCACAGAGGTCTCCCTATAAATGCTAGAGAGATGTGAAAATCTGTTTCCACCAACAGCCTGCCACTGCATGTAAGGGCGTAAAGCTGGTCCTATATGACCTCGCTAAAGTTCTTGAGAAATGTTTGATGCTATTTTTCTTTGAGATGTTGGGCGTGCAAATGTCAGTGTCTCCTTCGAATCGACCCTGTGGCTGAGAGACGATTAACATTCCATGAGTAAATTGTTGAAATATGTAGAGCCCGAGCTTTTTTCAGACCCAAGACAAGCTTGGAAAGTCGGTGTAATACTAACTCAGGACATTACTTCTTTCCTCAAAGTGATCCCAAAGAGACAACTTACTGACACCTGAGGTGGTCTGAGGTGGTCACCACACATATGTTTTCTAAAAGTCTTTGCCCTGATAGCACTATGTTTATTCCGGTGTTGGAATAAATTTTGGATTGAATTGCCCTTGTACATTTCTATTTCTCTCTCTCTCTCTCTCTCTCTCTCTCTCTCTCTCCTCTCTCTCTCAATCTCTCTCTCTCTGTTACTGAAGGCAATAGACTGAGACACCTGCTGTCTGTCTACAGAACTATGTAAAAAAAACCTTCAGTATTGCAGCACTGCAATCCCGCCCTCTAGTGGCGAAATCTGCAATTGACTATAAATGGATTTTCATTTTTATTCCAATTCGATTTATTTTAATTAATTAATTAATTAATTAATCAATAGATTGATTAATTAATTAGATAATTAATTAATTTCCCTTTTAACAAGGAATAAAGCGAATATAAAGAAGTTGTTTATCGTATCCAGAGCAACATACAAAAGTGTTATGAGTCTCTATTAATGAATAAATTAACTTGAGATAAACTTTAAATACCATCAGCCTAAAATTTTGCTGAGAGAAAGCAGGTTTTTAAAAATAAATATAAACAAAGACAAAACAAACCAGGAAAAGTGCTAGTTTAAGTGTTTCTGGAATCCATCGATTAAGGATAGAAAGTTTAAAGATAAGAATGCTGAAGATGGAACCGCCAGGAAGGAGGAGGGAGGAAGGCCAAGGAGGAGGTTTATGGATGTGGTAAGCAAAGACATCCAGGCTGATTTGAAAGAGGCAGATGTAGCGGACTGGGTGGAATGGAGACGGATTATCCGCTGTGGTGACCCCTAACAAGAGCACCCAAAAGAAGATGAAAAATGGGAAGAAGAAGAGAAAGAAGAAGAGGAAGAACAAGAAGAAGAAGAAGAAGTTAATCAGAAAATTTTGAGCAATGGTACATTACTAAATGAGGAAGACTGGTGGATTGGCCAGAATATTTTCTGTAATTGGTGGTCAGATGTCCTTTAAGAGGAAGCAGAATTGGTAACAAATCCTTCTGAAGGGGTTAAATTCCTTAGTAAGAAAGCATGGTTGATCAGAAGTCCTTCAGGAGGGGTAAGTTTGGTCAAAATCTGTCTGGAAAGGGGGTAGGTTTGATCGGTATTTATTCAGAAGAAGTGGAAAATCTGATCCTTTTAGAAACTTCTGAAAATGTCAAAGAGAAGATATTTGTTCAGAAATGCTGTAGGGTTGTAGGCGGTTTGTGGTTGAAGCTAAGTGTTCTAAGTGTTAGAATGAATAAAAAGACTTTTTTTGGGCATGAGTTCATGCTGGTTAACGCAAAAAACATGCAGTGTGAAGCTCAAAGTGATACTAGTGTGAGACGTCAAAAAACCTGAGATTTTTTTAACTTTGCGTTTGGGCTACGCTCTCATTCTGATCCCATTTTAACTATTCTTTCTTTGTGTGTTTGTTTTTTGAATTTATAATCCTATTTTCAGGGTGTTTATCGCCTATGAGTCTGTGTGACAAGTAAGCAGAAACTTTTTGCCATTCTATTAAGTAAGGCCATTACAGGAAATAATGGCTTTCGCACAACTTTATGTTTTTACCACAATGCAGCTGAATTCTCAAATCTAACTGCATGTGTGAACACAAGGAGTTGAAAAGAGTTCTCTAACTTTAGTAAACAAATCCCAGGCAGATTGTGATGAGCTGGATTTTGTATTAACTGTGACTTTGTGCTCTCTAATTTTCATATTATAAACGTATTAGAGATTAAAGGGAGTGTTGAAGAAATGAATTGTAGTAATTCAACATGATGACAGGAATTCACAGATATTAAATGCAAAAAAATGGATGGATGTGAAACTACAGGTTATTGTTACATGAAATTGGAAACCCTGCAAATTGCTTAGTGTAAGAGAAATAAAATACTTGATGTTATAAAATAATAATTTTATAATAATTGAAGGTGTGTAACAGGACCTTTGATTCATTACCCCACAGAAGATAGATAGATATATAGATAGATAGATATATAGATAGATAGATAGATAGATAGATAGATAGATAGATAGACAGACAGACAGACAGACAGACAGACAGACAGACAGACAGACAGACAGGCAGGCAGACAGACAGACAGACAGACAGACACAGTAAAGTGAGACTAAAGTTAGATTTGTATGTAGTTATGAATGGTTTTGAGGTGTTAATATTTTCTTTTTTTATTAAGTACCGCTTTCAGACATCTTGTAATAATGCTCTGTGGTTTGTTTCGCTGAAGTAAATTTGAAACTGCTCGGAATAAAGTGGTTTTTCTAGGGTTAAGATAGAGGGAGATAAGCCCTGAAAACTGTGCATGGTTCAGTGAACTACTGAGCACTGAGTAAAACTGTGACAGAGTGCATCTAGTGTACGTTCCAAGGAAAAGAGCCCTTGCACTTTCGCAGTATGATTAAAATGTGCCGGTTTGGGGTTGTGAGCTAACACCATGGGCTTTTCCATTCATTATGATATATTAAAAAAACTTTATTCAGTATTATACACATAAAAAATGAATGAAACCGAGACATCAATAAATGTATATATGTGTACATACAATAATAGCTTTTATAAAGAATATAAAAGTACAGGTTTCCATAAAAAAAAATTCTAATTATATAGTATAATATATATAGGGTATATGCTATGCTATAATATATATTTAAAGTAATGTGAATAAAAATAAAGTAAACAATAGGAAAAAAGAAATAAATGAGTAACCATAATAGCAAATATAGAAACAATAATGCAAATATAAAAAAACAGGTACAGTCACTGGTTCATGGGGAAAACGAAGTGGTGTCAGTGTCGAGCCCGGCTGAGGATTTCCTCGTCCCCGAGTATATGACGTGGCTGGGACTGGAAAAGCCCAGAAATTTCATCAGTTTAAGCAGATCGTTGCGAAACTTCACTCCAATGAAAGCGTAGAGGAAGGGGTTCACACAGCAGCGCAGGAAAGCAATGCCTTGGCTTATGTCCATGGCATAGAGGAGGTTGTTATCGACATCGCACGCGGTATTGTTGTGCGTGCTCAGCCCCATCACCACATTATACGGCAGCTGGCTGGCAACAAACACAGCCACCACGGCGAAGATCACCTTTAGGGCTTTGTTCCTCTCAAAGTTCCTGGCTTGCACGAGGGTCTTAATGATGCAGCTGTAGCAGAAGACCATCACGATCCCCGGCAGGACAAATCCCAGCACCATCTGACTGACCAGCATTTGGATGCGGAGATCTTCGTGACCACTGTAGGCCACGCAGGTGTTGTTGGAGTTGACATTGGAGTAGATAATCTCAGGTAAGGAGAAGAGCACTGCAAACACCCAAGTGACCAGGGAGGATATGCGTCCATAGTAAACAGCGTTGGAACGGCAGCGGTGAGCAGAGACAGCCTTGGTGATGGAGAAGTACCTGTCCACGCTGATGCAAGTGAGCAGGAACATGCCACTGAAAAAGGTGATCTTATAGATGGCGTACATCGACTTGCACAAAAACAGACCGAGTGGCCATTTGGTCATGACGCTGGCAGCCCAGAAGGGCAGCGATATCGCAAAGAGCAGGTCGGCTACGGCCAGATTCAGGAGGAAAGTATCTGTCATCGTCTTAATCCGCTTGAAATGCACGTAGGTCAGGATGACCAGGAAGTTTCCTAGGAGAGCCAGGAAGCAAATGATGCTATAAATTGTTGGCAGAAACCATGATCGAAAGTTCCGATTGGAGCTTTTCCCACACACTATTTCATATTTATCATAATCAGGCGTGTAATCATCTTCGGTCGTTTCAGTTGTGGAATCGGTGGTCAAGTTCGACCAGCTTGTCTGGAAAAAAATTCACAGTTTTAATTCAAAAGCATTGCTTCAAGAGCTACATCTTTTAGGTTTTTATTACAGAGCACGGCTTCTCTATATTGACATTTCATTCTCAGACTTAGTTTGAGGTAAAAAGAAAAAAAAAAACAGCCGTGGAAGAAGTGCACGTGCAGCCATGCGCAACCTCGCCACGCTTAATGTTTTACCTGAAAATGGAAGGACCACATCAGTAGAACGGGACCTAAAACTACAGCAGAAAGAGAAAGTGAAGTAAAAAACCCGATCTATTCTAAATTATACATGAAATTATTTTTAACTCTGTGTAAAAACCCTTTCCTGTAAACCTCTGATGTTGTTTTAACCTTCTGCTATTAATACAATTTTAAATTGTTAAATCTATATATTAAACTGGAAGTAGACAAAGACTATGGAGGTACATTTCACTGGAAAGTTTTAGTTATTTGGTTTTTAGTTGCTTGTACTCACCCGTGAATGAGACCATGGCTGTTGAATGACTGTGTGTTTGATGTCCGCTGCTCGACTGCTTCAAACACGGTGATCAGCAACACTTTTTCACTTTTTTTTCTCTCCCCCTCTGCTTATTGTAGAACCGCATCTCCTGTCTTCTAAGCCACAATTAGAGGAAAGGGTTTCCACCTCTACTTATACTGTTTCGAGAAAAACAAGCTGAAGCAAAAAGGTTTTTTTTTTTCTACAGAGGAGACGTTCGATTATGAAATTGTTTTTGTGGTGGTCTGGGAGCAAGAAGGCTGAGGGTGGTTTTTTTCAATTTCTCTGGGAACATTTCTCCATAGTGAGTGAGGAAACTGTTTGAGACTTTGAAGACGACAGAATTAATGTGGGTCCAAATAGCAAATAAGTGAAATCTTGATGTTGAGACAAACCCACTGTTACGTTCACTGCAAAAGTTTTTAAAAATGATATTATATGTATTATGGTATATGGAATATACAGGGGTCAAAACACATGGATGTAATTTTTGATTCCAAACATACAATGTAAACATGGACCCTTCAAACTTATGCACAAACTTGAAGCTGATTCTACAATGAACAACAACACAACAGGATATAGACAACCAAACTAATCAAAAACAGGTGCACACAGTAAGGTAAAGGTAAGAGTAACTTTAGAAGTTAAAGGAAAAGGAATTAAAACCCAATCCTTTTACAAACCCCTGAAAATGTAAAAGGTCCCTACATTGTTACTTGTGGAAAGAAAGCAGAGAAAAAATATTTGTTCAGAAATGTTGCAGGGTTGTAGGTGGTTTGTGGTTGAAGCTAAGTGTTAGAATAAATAAACGGCTCCTTGTTTTTGCGCATGTGTTCATGCTGGTTAACGCTAAAAAAACACGCAGCGTGAAGCTCAAATTAAGACTAGTGTGAGACATCAAGAAATCCGAGATCCCATTTACGTAATTCTCTCTTTGTGGGGTTTCTTTTGAAATCTCTAATCATGTATATAATCTGTGTGACGAGTAAGCACGAACTGCTTGCCGTTCTATTATGTAACGCCAATAAGAAATAATGGCTTTTGCACAACTTTATGTTTTTACCACAATGCAGCTGAATTGTCAAATTCTTACAAAATGAAAAATTCGAGAATCGCGTTGCAAAAACTTCAACTTGGTGTGTGGTATATTAGATCAGAATCCGTAGCAGGGTTCAAAACACTGCCCCCCCCCCCCCCAAAAAAAAGTACAATGTGGACCTGGCCCTTCAAACTTAAGCACAAAGTTAAAGGCGATTCCACAATGAGCAATAACAGAATAGAGACAACCAAACTAATCAAAAACAGGTAAATACAATAAGATAAAGGTGCTTTTTTCTTGTCAAATTTACATTACAGCACAGTAAAATGCTATCTTTACTTATCCCAGCAATGTTAGGAAGCAAGGGTCAGCTATAAAACAGTGCCCCTGGAGCAAAAAGGGTTAAGGGGCTTGCTCAAGGGCCCAACAATGGCAGCTTGGCAATACTTGAGCTTACACCCCTGATCAGTGACCCAGAGCCTTAAGCACTGAGCTACCACCTCCCTACGAAAACAATGCAACACTGCAAAGGGGTAAAAGCAAAACTAGAACATAAACTCCACCATGTGCTCTTGTTGATGTTCTGTCTCACCCTCTGTCCTGTAACTTCTTTGTTACTTGGGGTAACCTTAAAGCATCCTTGAGATGGAAACCATTTATCTGCTTGTTGACAATACAATGATTACAGAGTCCTTATGAATACTGCTCTCAGCTAATCTTCACTATGGAGGTGAGATTATATTATGCATAAACAGTTTTTTAATCTTCAGGGTGTCCATGAGGAGCCTAGCACAGCAGCAGATGTGCAGAAGTTCCAAATAGACAAGCATGATCTGGACCAGACACTGTATTTTACCCTCCCATTATGTCTGGTTAGGAAAAACTCTGTATTAGATGAAATAAATAAGATGAGTTCAACCCGATACAGCTGCAGGGGTTGCAGTCATAACAGTTCCCACAGCAGTATAAAGTAGGACACATAAAAAACCCCCCAAAAGATGGCCACATGGGAAAAACAATGCTACTTATACTAGTTAATCTTTTCCCCTGTTTCACACATGGGTTCACACAGGTACACTCTTGGTTTCATGCGCACAGCTGTGGTTCGTGTGTAGGCTGTGTTTTGAGCTCGATGGCCTCCTTATCTGAATCAAAATAATACCTGAGAATTGCATTACTTGAAGGAAAAATCCAACTTCGATTTGCATAGTAATCTTTTCATCGTCATGAAATGAGCTGACATGACTTCTTTCATAGACATGTTAGAGTGCGATGCAGCGGCGCTTTAGTCCAGCTTTAGTCACACCCCTCACATTAAACACATTCGTATGCAGCTTCACTTTTCATCATAACAGTGACATCATCATAACAGTGACAGGTCATGTCATGTCTCACCACATCCCTCATTGAAGTGGTAACTCAATGGTTAAGATTCTTGGTAAGTGATCAGAAGGTTGGGGGCTCAAGTCCTCAGCACTACCAAGCTGCCTCGGTTTGGCCCTTGAGCAGGGCCCTTAAATCTCTCATGGCTAATCCTGTATTCGGACCCCAGCTTCATAATATGATGGAATATGTATAGAAAGAATTTAACTGTGCTGAAATTTACATGTGACAAGTAAATGCATCTGTCTATCGACATATTAGATCACTTTGATTATGCTAGATGTTAGAAAATGAACGTGATGAGAAGTGTGAAAAGAAGCTGTTATATATCTAATCTAATCTAATCTAACATTGATAAGTTGTGCCAGTAAATATATATAATATAATACAATAATAATAATAGTAATAATAATAATAAATGACTTGTTGATGTCGTTTAAATGTGATAAGAAGCTGTTCCTGAAAACAAAAAAAAAAACCCTTAAACGCAAAATGTACAAATCACTGAAGAAGTCAGGACAAAGGAAATACTTCAATGCATTGTTTGTGAAGCCTGGTGTAAAGGTGTGAAAACAAACTTTCCCAACCCTGATGATTTCCCAACCGCATATACATATACATGTATATCTTTACCTGCATATCTGCAATATAACACTTCTGTTTTATCTGATACTACAACTACAACTCGACACAGGAAACCAGGAAGTGGCATAGTCAAACTGCCGTGGTTTCAGTATTATTTTTTTTTTTCTTTACAACTTTACAACTTTACAACCCCCCCCCCCCAATTACCCCACCATCTTAACCTTAGCTTTGGGTGTACACAGGTACAAACTTGGTTGCACGCATGCAGCTGTGGTCGGTGTGCTGCAAAGGAAAGAGGCGATGACAGGAAAATGAGCAACGACCGCAATCCAGGTGAGTCATGTGACCGTGCAGCCGGTGCTCTGCACACTGAAAAAACAATGCAAATCTTTGCTAGTGTGGACGTGCATGCAAAGATTTTTTTCACCCTAAAATATTATATCTAGAATTCTGTATAAATAAAAAAAAATTTCCTGCAAGGCCTTTTTGTTAAGGCTTTAAAAATTTCAGACATCTTACATGCAGCAACAACAAAAAAATTAATTGTGTGAATGAAGCAAAAGTAGGTGAGTAGGTGAGTGGTCGTGTCAGCAGGGCTGATCTCTGATAAAGAGATTTAATGGTGCAAAAACAGAGACAGAGATCAAAGAGACAAAGAGAAAGAAGCACAACTTCCTTTTCTGCAAGCCACTTTCACTTGGGTAAACACAGTTTGACAGCCTCCAGCTATCACTGATTAATAAAATGCAGAAACATCATGGCTATATCTATATATACATCTTAATCTATTTTTATGTGTTAAAATATTTCATATTCTAATATTAAATTAAAATATTCACATATTCAAATTTAATATCACAATATATACATTATATATTTAATTGAAATAAATGTTATATTCTTTGCAGTATTATTTTAGATTTAAATACTTTATTATTATTTTCGTTCTTACAAAGCAATGCTTAAAAACTGTAAATATTTACTAAAAATAATATTTTTCTCATGTTAACTGCTATATTATATCAAATTTAATTGTAATAATTTAATAATTGTTATATATATTATTTTTTTATAATTTTTAATATGTATTTGTCTACTTTTAGATTTAACTGTGTTGCTTCATATACCTTTTGAATCATTAGAATTAATTTTTCTTATAATAATTCAATTCAATAATTCAATTTAAATGTATTTACATTTACTACTACTTTTTTTTAAACTTAGATTCACTACTTCTTTAATTTTTTTAGCTTCACACTTTAAAAGGGGTTCAAATGTATAACGTTTAAAAAATAAATAAATAATTTGTTTGTAAAAATAGTTTTTGTTTTACATATTTTTTTTGACCCAAACTGAAGAAGGAACTGAATGTGACTTTTTTTTTTCCAGAGGAACAGAAATTTCCTGTCTGAAAAAGAAAACACTCTCAGGGTTTTTGTAGAAAAGATTTTTAACCACAATAATGGTTATTAAATGTCATGATCACTAAAAGTGTGACAACTAAAAAAACCTTCCCAGTGTTTAAATCACATCAAGTTATTTTAATTGTGTGACATTTCATGGTTCAGTGAATTACACATGTGTCTGCTCTTCACTCTCGTGGGATTTAGATCACCTGCAGGATGACTGCCACATGTATACTCTTTTTCTGAAATCATATTTTCACCGATTAAACGATTACAGTCATTAGAATTACTTTACATACTTAATTACCATATCAGTGTTATTTATTATACATTAATTACCACATGAACAGCAGCACTAGTACACAAATAAACACATTATTTATTTTAGGTAAACAAGAATAAAAATGTACTTTGTTATTGTTGTATAAATTGTATAAATTAGAATTTGGTCAATTTTAATTCAATCTTTTTTTTTTCTTTTTAAAAACAGGTTTATTATTCAGCAGTGTGACACTAGAAATACAAATGTAACTTTATATAGATCATTTTAATATATTAACCAGGCAATTCATTATTAATGTGCTTTTTAGCTTTTTGGATCAATAATATTAATTGTAGCAAATGTGAATAACAATTTCTGCCGTATTACACGATACAAACGTTTCCACTGACGCTCACTTTACAAAAGCTTGATAGATTGAATGGGGAGAAAAAAAGGGAATTTGACACCGAATTCTTCTACGACACATTTATTAGTGTTCAGCAGCCTATAAATATCAAAGGCACTTGATTTACATTCATGATACTGCAATATACTTGACTTTATAGTATACAAGAAAAGGTGAAATGAATATATAAATAATCGTACTATGAGGCATTGAATTAATGTGGAATTAATACTCAGAACTGAAAGGATTTCACTCTTCGTGTCTAAGATGAAAAGATAATAAATAGATACACATATGAGCGACCAATCCGAGAACAGATTGGTTTACAGAATGGACTACTGCTTCCAGGAGTGGAATTCACCAGGATTGTCACCAAACACTCTCTTTCCTGCATCTTACCTGTACAAATTTCCTGTCTTGTTTGAATAAAGCAGATTGGGTGAAATACAAATACGACCCATCAGTCTAATCTCCTCATACACGAGTTACAGGTTAACTATGGATTAACTGTGACTAGATATATAATCATAACTCATGCTGCACTTCCAAAAAAATCCAGCCCACACATTTGGCACAGAAATCCAAATACATACTTACGGCTCAAAGATCTCAACCTTTCTGGAACACAAAAGAGTGACTCTAAGGGTCACCACTGAGCAAACTCTACTCTCACTCAACTATCACTCTTTAGCCACCGTTGCTAATCATGCTGGAGGACGCGATGCTGTCACGGCGTGTATCCAGACCGAGCTTCTGCAGGTCCACACCCATGCTGGTCAGCACCTGGAGCAGGGTCATCTCTTGCTGCGTGGCCTGGTCAATCAGCGCCGGACATGTCGGGTTGCACTGAGGCCACTGGCACGTGTCGATCAGGTAGAAGGGGCAGCCTTTCAGTGGCGTCTTGCTGTTCTTATTGGCCTCCTGAAGACTTCTGTCCCAGCACTGAAGAGCGCGAGACAGAGACGTGCCTTTCACTTGGAAATCCATCCAATTACTGAAATAAGAACATGCGCAAAGACGGTCAACATAGAGGAGAGTCGTTTTACGACCTGCCGAGTGATCTGTGCTATCGTTATAGCTCAGTGAGGTGTGTGAAAGTGTGAGGTGGCATTTTGGTGACATCCAGAATGCGACGTGATGGATGCGTGCGCAAAAATAGCCGCATGAGCTCATCAAGTACGGTTTCGGTGTCCTTACCTTTTAGTGATCAGTGTGTGGGACAGGCAGGATGGGGCGAACACAGCACTGGAAAAAAACCCACACACATGACGAGAAGTGCATCTGTACAAACTTTCTACATGTATAATTAGCTTTAAAATTAATAAAAAATCACTACCTTTTCATTTAGATTTTTTTACCTGCAACTAATTTTCTTCATTGGATTGTATTCTATCGTTTAAATGTGAAACGAAGGAGTACCTTCGTAAGAATACAGCACTTACGTGACATCTTTGAGGGAGTTTTTCAGTTCTTTTCCAAGATTTTGCATGTAGGTCCATTGCTGCTCGGAAAGAGACTGTCCACCCACGTAAATGTTCTCTACACGCAACTGTTCCTCATCGAAAAGCCACTGAACCACAAACAATGGAGCTGCAAAGAACAGATTTCAGATTTTTACTCATCCACCACTGATGTATTGCTTCAGGAAAGCCTGAGCTGAAAAATACCTGATTAGGCCTTCAGACCACATGAGATAACGTGAAGGGAAATTTGGTGTACACTTCTTTTTTAACAACTTTAAAATATTCACTGATTTATCCGCTGGATAAGAGAAAACTTTTAAATCTTATATATTGTGTTACTCAAGTCTTGTTGCTGTGCCAGCGGTTATACAGGAACTCACAACTCAGGAAGGAGTACAGCTTGTGTCCAAAAAAGCATTGCCACTCCTCGCCTCGCTTGTAGTGCTGCTTACACTTCTCTGGAATAACTCCGTTCCACATTCTGTGTTAGAAAAATGTGTTATTCCCTAATCAAAAAAAAAAAGAGACTGGTGTGAAAGTGTAAATGTAAAAGAGAAGAAGTGAGACTTTACCGTAAACCTTTCTTAATGGCGTCAACCGGAGTGCAAGAGAGACTGTCCGGACACTCTTGGGTCTTCTGCTGCTTGCTCTCGAGAAACCATCCTGAATCGACCAAGCCTCGGACCTGCACATCTGCACCGAGCTGCTCCAGCTGACTGGCCACCTTCTCAATGTTTAGCAGCACACCTGTACCTCCAGCACTGCAGGTATGTTGAAGCAAAAGCACTACTTTTAAACAATTTCTCTCTCAAAAATGCAACCGAAACGGACTGGTATAGAAAACAACCCAGTGTGATAATCCTGGAGGAATCTCCTGAATTCATCATCCTATTGTGGAGGGATATAGTTAGGTATTATGTCATAGCGGTATACATCTTCATGGAGGATGACAGCATTGGCTGAAAATAGAGCTCCTGCCAGGGTTAAGCTTGCTGCTCAGATGGTACCAGCAAGGAGCTGGTCCATACATGGAGAAAGTGTTGAAGCCCTCTGACCCAATGCCTCTGTGTCTATTGTTTCCCGCAACGTGTTATTGAGATCTAAATGTATCTTGACAGCTATAATGAGTAGCTTCGTATCTTGGCCTTAACACGCTCAATGAGATAGATATTTCAATAAACTATCTGAATACATTCAAAATGACCCTCTTCATGATTAGTCAGAGGGTTTTGATTCATTACCACTAACCGAATCTCTGACTGTCACGGGTTTATATCAGTGCACTCAGTCTATGTTATCTACGTTTCTATAGTAACCCGTTCAGATCGGCTCATACGGAGGACAGTGCACAGGATTGGATTTTTCTATCACAGCACCTCCATTTGTGATTTATTCGTTACACATTACCTCGTTCCAGCCAGCATCACCACTTTAGCCTGTTTCAGTCCCTTTGCTGCAAGCTCTTTGATCAGCTCCCGGATGATCACAGAGCCCATGAAGGAGTACTCTGTAATGGAGCAGAGACAAACATAAAAAAGTTTGATGCATATACTGATCAAAAGCTTCAATTAGGGTTCACATAAAATATCTCAGTAACCGTCGAATGGATGTCGGAAACTGATTTGGGACAAAACACAAAAGGGTGCAATACATTTACAGCATTTAGCAGATGCCCTTCTCCAGAGCGACTTATCTTATCTCATTGACATAAATGAGGGTTAAGGGCCTTGCTCAAGGGCCCAACAGTGGCAGCTTGGACATACTAGGACTTGAACTCACTAACTTTGGATCAGAAGTCCAATGTCTTACCACTGCACTACCACATCCCACAATAAACCACAACGATGAGCAGTTTTTCGAGTTGACAGGAAGGCAATGGCAACTCAAATAAGCACTCTTTACAATGGTGGTGAGCAGAAAAAAACATCTCAGAATGGACAACTTCGAGGAGAACACATCTGCCTGCCAAGGACAAGAATCCAAGGCCACACTGGGCGGACTCAGGTGTGCATCAGATGTTATTAAATAGTCTGATTTTGGCTTTTACGACTTTCTACTAATTGCCACTGCAGGTCTTGTTGGAGTGATGTTGGTGGTGTGACATTTTTTGGCTCAAAAATAGTTGCAAAACCCCAATATTATATTATATAATATTATAGCATATTATACTCACTTGAGAGGGTATCTCTGTTAAAACATTCAATTTACCACAAACCAATTTTAAAAGATTGAACGTCACCTGTTTCTTTTGCCTGCTTGGTTTTTGCAGCTGCTTTGTTTCCACTCCACACATCACTGGAGCAGTAAGGAACAAACCTGCTCATAAAACACAGAATTACACATCGAGTATAGGATGTGTGTCAGTGGCTTAATATGTGCTTTCACAATGATGCACTTACACAATGTTGGCATTATACCAGTGCGGATTCTCATCAGCTTGTGAAGACAGGATTCCAGTTCCTAAAAAAAGAAAAACCCCAAACAACACACGAGGAGATTCACCAGGATTCGGATTTCAGATGCTCAAAAGAGAAAGCAAGAGATAAAGAAAGAACGAGCATTGACATGTCATGTTAGCGACAGAGGAAGTGATGGATAGCAGCCTACCTTTGCGTGTCTGCGGCCAGTCGGTTGAGCTCATCAGGCGAGGGATATTTTTATATCTGGAATCACAGGTCTCTTTGTTGTAACAGCACCAACCACCTAAAAATAATTCACTAATATTAGCCGGACATCCGGTTTGAATAGGGCAGCCCTGTTAGGCTGCTGTTCAGGCTCTCGAAGTATGGACCACCTGCATTGGGCCATGTTGTAAAAGCCCCATTGAGGGGCAGGACTGGTGCAGGAATGTGTAAGAGCAAGGTGGGGGGGGTTATTTTCCTGCCTTGTGCTGACACCAACAATTATCATTCAAACGAAGTGACATGACATCATACGGTCCAAAAAACAACACAAAAGAGAACATGCCTCCAAGAAGATGAGCTGAGGTCAAAATAACGCTGATGGCCCGTTGACAAAATTAACCTTGTTTTAAATACTCACCCTCCAAAAATATCAGCCACTTCTTGCTTCCTTTGAACTCCTTTAGGTAAAACCTGTGGACGGCAAATAAATAAATGTAGAATGGGATCGAATGGGAAGAGGATATGGAGGAGCCTAGGACATTCTGAGGTCATCATAATAACATTTATCCATATTTGCTTTTATTAGTACATTTCATATCATGTAGCTGCTATAGTGCAAGTGATAAAAGGAACTAAATCATTTTGTGAGCATTCCAAATAGTGGAAAGTGGTTAAAAACTACATTCGAATAATTTTTCTGAAAAAAAGTGTCTGTGGTATAAGAGGAATAAAACAGATTGCTATCTGGAATGGCTCTATGTTTCAGGTCAGACCAAGAATGAGTGAAGTAATGCTCTCACCCAGCCGCAGTGCCGTCGTTGCATGTGGCCTGAGTGTTCTTTAGGAGGTGCAGCTTCATGTCATCCACCGGCTTGTTAGAGGATACCATCTGTTGGTTCCCTGCACGTGTGTCTTTACCAGAACTCGGGGCGGGATCATCGTCTGGGCCGAGCTCTGCTGATGGACTGCTGGGTTTTTTTGCTGCTCTGCCGCTTGGCTTGGCATTTCGGTTGTTTTGGCAAAAAATGTCTTCCAGCATGAGCAGGAATATAAAATGACAAAGGAACTTCATATCAAATCCAGCAGGACCTCCTTTAAACATGAAGGAAAAGAAGTAGAAGAATTGGGACTGTGTTAAAATCTTTGAAAAGATGTTTCAAGACAATGACAACTCGCCTGGACTTTATGATATCACTTCATTTTCAAACCTAATAATAATAATAGTAATAATAATAATTGTGATTCAATGCATTTAACCGAAATGATGTTATCGAGTTTGTATTTCTCAATATGAGACACATTGCGTAAAACCTTATTTCAATAGTGACTTTCGCTTTCTATATTTTAAGTGCCTGAAATAAGCCAATTTCAAGCTGACAAATTAATAATATCATTTTACAAAGTAACATTTGTGCAATATTTCACATCATGCCATTATATACCAAATAGAAGTTAAGTGCATTTATTTATACTCTTATTATCTACTCTAGATTTTCAAGAGCAGAAATGTCTAAAAATTGATTCTATATTTTTTTAGAATCATTACCTGAAAGGTAATTATTATCTAATATTACCTATATTTATTATATTATCACTTTCTAATATAATTTTTTTCCCTCTAGGGCTGCTAACTGTGCTCGCCTGGACATACTTTAAACTATCACTGTAATGAAAATGTATATAAAAAAAAGGATAGAATATATACAGTAAGACGCATGTGTCGATTAAAGTAAAAATGTATCTAATATTTTTATTATGAGTCAAATAGATTAAACCTATTTCTACAAATTTTACTAATTTTTTTTGCTTGACGTTGTAAAAAATAAAGTTTTGAAATTAGTGGCTATAACAGAGCAAGACAACGCAAAATTTTTTCGGTATATTATTTCTATTTTGCTTCTATGTAATTGTTTCAAATGCGAGATTGTAGATACTAATGATAGAATTTGTTTACCCAGTTCACTTCAAATTGTCTTCAATTGTGCAAAGTTTTCCACCAATTGAATAAGAAAATGAAGCTTAAAACTGTATGCGTAATTGTGCGATGGTGTGATCATTAATATTCTGTAGATTTTCACTTAAGTTCGAGTCCACACACCTTGTGTTACTGTTACTACTCACCTGGCATTGTGCAATTAATCACACATAATAATAATAATAATAATAATAATAATAATAATAATAATAATTAATTAGGAGCAAATATTGACAACAAAAGTAACATACCCTTAATAATCACCCGGTCCTGGTCACACCTTGTTGTCTGTTGAAATCTTCTGCTTTACGGACCACCGTGGCTGCTGTGTAGAATTGTCTTGAAGAGTTATTGACTTGATGGTTTATTGAAGCGTGCAGCGAAGGTCTTGGACTAGGGATCATGGATGTGCTGGGTTTTATAGTGCCACCATATGGATTGCATTTCCTTGCATCTCTCCCCCAACCCCACACACTTTGAGCCAGTGCCAGCTCCGGGTTAAAACTGATGACACCCCGGCGCTGGATGCCTGATGCCGAGGAAAAAAGATAACAGGCACTCTACCAACCATATTTCAAACCCAGGCCCAACCCCTCGAACTGCGTCCCACAACGACTCCTCCTTAACTGACGGCTTAGCCCGGCTTTGATTTAAACACCTACATGGCTGAAATACCTGCACGGACCTTCAGATACATGGCATGCAACAAGTCAGTGGAGTGAACGTCGACTAAACGCTCAAGCGAGAAACAGCAGCTCCTGAGCTAAATGTTGTTTATATGCCAGTCAAGAACTTATTTACTGGAAGTCTAATAATTCACTCCAGTACATTATATTGTAAAAAAAAAAAAAAAAAACATTTAAAAGCCAGATTGATCAAATATTTGTTAGACATCATTATACAAAAAAGACATTATTGTGACCGTTGAAGGCTTGTCAGTTATTAAAAATAAGCTTGATCACTGCCTATTTGTGTGATATTAACACCTTTTAATACTATTTTTAATGCATTCATACAAGTCAGTGCATTTAATGCTAATAGGAATCTTTAACCTCTAGTTCATCTATACTACATAATATATATATATATATATATATATATATATATATATATATATATATATATATATATATATATATATATATATAAAATATATTATTGACTAAAATCTGTTTATTGTTTTCCTTAAAAGCATTCCAAAAGCATTAACAATAATTTGTGGTACACAAGAAATCATGTCTAAAAATCATTTGTGCTTTTTTTTTTTTTTATATTGTAAAATACACAACCTTATTATTATTATTATTATTATTATTATTATTATTATTATTATTATTATTATTATTATTATTATTGAGGTACCGATAATCCCTGTCTTCTTTGCATATATGTCTAATTCAACCTCTGGATGGAGTTCTCTTCAATTGGAGACCACTCAATGCAGCAGAGGATGGTTCCACATGATCAGCCTGAACATCCATAAAGTTACTAAGCACGGCTAAACTCAAGAATCCTAAAGATCAATTTGGATTTTAATGAAAATAAACAGTTTGCGTCAATTTCCATGAATAGTTTTGTTGTTAAGCGGTAAACTATAATGAATAGACATTGAGGACAGGTTCTCATTTGAGTCTGGTTCTTTTCATGGTTTCCTCCTCATACCATCTAAGCAAGTTTTTTCTTGCCATTGTCGCCACTGGCTCGCTCATCAAGGAAAAGGTAATAGGGACTAATTCATAAATAAATGAATATATTTCTGTAAATATGCATTGGGACAATATATATTGTAAAAGTGCCACAGAAATAAAATTTCATTGTATTATTATTATTATTATTATTATTGTTATTATTATTGTTATTATTATAGTACTCAATTTTTTTACAATATGCATTTTTCTTGTTATATCAGTCAAAATCCAAATATGACTGTCATCACTGACTTTGTTTACTGCAAACAAAACTTGATGCAAAAGCAAAAAAGTAAACAGCGGAATAAATAGAAACCTGATTTTTGATTTTATCTTTTAAAACTAAGATCAGTGAGGTGGAAATGTTGGTTTCTTTCATGCACAACCTCAACCGAGCTGAAATATTTTGATATTTTGATAGGCTGCGAAGAGATAAACAATTAATTTAATTTGTCCTCTTTAAATAGAAATAGATCAGTCAGAATGAAACATTTATACATTTATTTATTTATTTATCTGCATAGTAAGAAACATGGCAAGAATCTTGCATCAGTGCCGTTCTTTAACGCAGTAACCAATTTTAGACCATTTTTTAAAAAACAAGTTTGACATTGTTGCGTGACGCTAAGATATTTTTTACTTTTATCGTGATAAGATATCTGAGTGCTTTAAAGCGTTGCCAGAAAATATTTCACATACATAGAAAATATTCGAGTAACGAAATAGCTAAACAAGTCATCCATTGACCATGACATCGCTCTTTTGGATTTGATCTACCGAGCTTTCATTCTTTCGCCGCTTAAACGCGTGCAAGCCTCATTCTGTCTTCCCAGAAATCATTGCAACAATCTGTTACGCAGACCTCAAAACACTTAAAAACCCGAGAGAAAAAAAGAAAAACTGGCGTAAATCAAGCAAGAATGTTTAGAAAAAAAGCATTTAGATGGCATTGCTGGTCTTTTATGTCTTTGATATCTGCTTCAACAGATTTTTGCAGAAGCTGGCAAGAGAGAGGCACTCTCTGGATCGATAGCGAAGACTGTGGAGCGTGGCTGGAGCTGAAACATCTACACGCTCTTACCGGTGAGAATGACCAGATGGGTCAACGGGATGCCTCAGTGGGTCAAAGGGAAAGACAATGACAATGCACTTACATACACTGCATACATACACAAGTTGAGCCTTATAGCCAGGAATAGACATTCCTCACAAGGAAATTCAACTTTGGTGGAGGAATCCAGCTAAAAATTGTACTTCAGTGGAATTTCCCACTTGTAATTGAACTAAGAATGATAAAATAAATTAATACAAAGTAAATGAACAGATGAAGTTGAGGAATTGGCATGTTTTCACCCGATCAGTAATTATCTAACAATGTGAGATGCTTTTTTATTGTAAATCACCTGCGATTTTTGTGGCTGGAAAGGTCTCTTACTGTGGGCATGTATGCGTAAACACAAACATAGCTTGCTAACAAATTATTCTGAAGTAAAATGTCATGCAAATAACCAACATTTATCATTAGCTGGATTATGACATGCTATACTTTTAAAAATAAAGGCTCCTAAATGGTTGTTCTTCAAGATGTATATGAAGGTTCTTTGAAGAACCCTTTAAAAAATGTATGGAACCTTTCTATTGCACTAAAAGTTGCTTGACTTAAGAAATTGGTTCTCAAATGCTAATCATATGCACTTCCATATAAAGCAGTTTGAACTACAATGGACTGGAAAAACTGATTGTATGTCAGTTAAATTAACACACATACTGAGAGTTTCTTTGAGGAACCAAAAATGGTTCTTCAATGGCGTTACTGTGAAAAAAAAAAAAAAACAACCCTTTTGTTTCTAGGCATAAAAAGTGTACTAAGGCAAAAGTTTTAGCTAAAAAACTAAACTCGGGTAAATCTAAAGTTAATTATAAATAAATAGTTGTTAGCATTAAAAAAACTAGCAAAGCTACCGCACAGTGCTTTTTCGCATTTGACGGAGGACATGCATTGTATATATACAAAGATCCTTTTTTTTACTGAGTTAGAACTACAGATCCTCAATTTCTAAACTACAACCTTGTAGTTTGTTCATATTCAAACACCCACATAAGTAGCTATAGAGCGAACTAATTGGTGTAGCATGAAAAAGTCACCTCAGACGACAACACAGCTTTTTTTTTACATTTTACAAAGAAGATGCAACTTCAGAAATTTGTATTTTGAAGTTCTCAATTATCAAGGCATGAAATCGCTTCGTGCACTCGTTTTCTTACGTCGATACTCTTAAAGTTAGCATGATTTAATCTCGGTAATCCCTCGGTGTGATCGTTTAACAGTAAAGACATTGATCCTCTGGAGCTGGAATGCCTCTTTAGAAGGTCATGGGCTGACACACGCACTGTGTAGGACGAGGTGTGTGTCATCGCCGTTCTACAAGCAAGCTACATTTCCCAGCTGACTCTCATCAAAGCATGCCGCGCTGCTGGGAATCATAATAAATTGCATTTTCGGCACTCCATAATACAGAAAGGTCGCGATCGACATCTAAACTCAATACCCAGGACTTCAACCTGTGCAAGTTACAGTAACATGCCCATTGCATGACAAGGCTGTTTAATGCATAGGGGGTTTGATTGGAACGTTTAGAAGGAATATGACAAGTCCTGCACAATCAGAAAAGGTTAAAATGGTTAGGATGGTCAACTGATCTTAAGGGGTTTTTTTTCATGATGATGATAATGATGAGGTTTATGATGATAGTTAAGGGCATCGATCTCATGACATGGCATCTACAGCGGCAGAGGATTAATGCAACATGCAAGTGAAGTGTGGTGGCGAATGCCAGGCAGAAAGCATGAGAGAGAGAGCATGTTGAAGGTCCTTGATGATGAGTGCAGTCTTCAAAAAAAAAAAAGTTTAATGCCAGTCTTACATGCATGTGCACGAATAATGTTCATTAAACGTTCCAGACCAGAAAGAAACAATAGATCAGCAGGGGCTTGTTGTAGCAATCAGCAGTTACCTAACTGGGTCATATGCTCCAATGAATACCTCCAAGAGGCAAGTAGCTACAGTACATGGCCTTGGAGTCAGCGACCACCCGCACTGTCACGGTCGCTGATTGATTGCCGTGAGGGTCGTGTCGCTCTGAAACACCTAACATAAGCCATCCCAGCTGATCCAAAACGTGCCAACACAACTGCTGCCCCCCCCCAACCCCTGAGCAGTACGATGACTTACAAAGGCAAACATCTATACATCCACTCATGTGCTCGCCTGTTCCAAATGACACTAATGTGCATTTTACTGTCATGTTCGCATGAGTGATGGCGCTACAGCTTAGCATCACTCACGCTAGCTTCTCACTCACAAGCTAAGCGCACTCTGTGCAAATGTCAGAGATGATTATATCTAGATTAGAAAAGGTACGTAAAAGTGAATTAATGCAACAGGTTCCAGATTTTGTGGACAGTTTGCACGCTCTTATTCAATTCAGATGACATGAATGAAAAAAAAATGTCAAAGCACCATAAAAATCTCCTGAATATTATATCAGAAGGTTTTAAAAGAGATAGCTCGGTAGCCGGAATATTCCGCGTGGAACACCGTTCTCCCTCACTGTGCACGTGTAGGCCGGTGTATGCGTCACACTGAGGGAACATGTCTAAATCAGCTGCTTCAGTCATGCTACTTTTCTTCTTGTAATTCGTGTGGACACCAGAATTCAAGCTGAAAGTGAGATTGCCTTGTAGAGGACAAATTTCTATTCTATTTAAGGACAAGGCACTGCTGTTCATCTCGCATGCCCATGCATGGGACGGCCTGGATATGAAAAGAGGGTACGGGTCCTTTATGATGTGTATTACAGACCGGATTCTGCTGAAAGGTCCGAGCTTCTGGGAAGCCGCAGGCCGAGCACCACCCACGCCTCAAAGTGGACCATTAGTTCACCGTTAAAATTTATCGCTATCCTGACAGACGGCGTTTATGTTTGGGCACACGACTTATAAATGAATCCTTTGCCCTTTAAACTGCATCGATACGGAAGACATTTTTAGGAAAGAGCCATAAGTGTCATCAAGGTAGTGGGTGAAAATATATAATGAAACAAAAAAATGTTCGACTGGAAAATGATTTATGGCAAAAATACTGTATAGAATTACAATTACAAGTGTGGGTTTATATTTACAGCACGAATCCCAAAAGATATGATTTGCAGCGACGTATAAAATACTTTTTTATAATTGGAAATTAGTCATAAAGATGCGCGAGGACTGGATGTTGCGGGGCAGTGCGAGCTTCAGACCCTGCGCTCGGTGATTGATGGTGCTTTTAGAAGCCAAGAAACAAAATGATCTGCATCCGAAAGTTTTTATGAGTGCTGTGGATTTATATTAACACCGCTCGCAAAATTTACAGCAGCGATTTTTCACAGTCTGAGGACCAAGCCAGTTTGACTCCTCATAGCCCTTTTACTGATTTCCTGCTCAGTGTCAGGACGGATTCTTCTCAGAGGTGAACTTAGGCAAAGCGGTAGCGCAACAGAATAGTCACGCATATGCAAAGCGTGAACAATTTCAACTATGATTATTCCTGTTAAATTTACAATACGCATATGGCGCACAATACGCATATGTAAATTTCTATGGTTTGCTCTTATTAACATCTGCGGTGTGCCTGGGGTCATCATTTATGGTTTTATTTACATTTTTTGAGTGGCCAGATACGCCTATGTGCATAGCTTGCTGCTTCTTATTTTAAAAGCCTTGCACCATATAGATGTCAACACAATTAATCTGAAACTAAAAATAATTCCCTGCCTTGGCTTAACTTTAGATTTGGCCTACTGCTCCTGTGTAGGTGCATGAAGTAAGGGCGCTTGGAAAGCTCCAGGGACGTGACTGTAATCTTGTCGGTTTATTGAAAATCTGAGAATTATTTATACAGGATAAGGAATTCTGCATCGATTCATTTCTTTCGACTTTCTTTTTTCGAAATACTGGGTGTAAAGGACTACACTTTGGTTTGGATTCTGGGACCCCAGTTCCTGAGTAGCCGTTCCACCAACTAAAATATTTTCAGGAGATCAGAGGAGAACCAGGAAGAAACCCACATGGGTGCAGTCCAATAATCAAATCCCTAATCGATAAATTAATAAACATTTGCTCAGTACCTACAAATAATAAGGAGATCGGTGTAGATAGAAGCTCGGTGGTTAAGATGTTGGACTTCTGATCAGAAGGTTGTGAGTTCAAATCCCAGTACCACCAAGCTACTTGGTGGGCCCTTGAGCATGGCCCTTAACCCTAATGGCTCAGTTATATAAATTAGATTATTGTAAGTAGCTCTGGATAAAGGTGTCTGCCAAATGCTATAAATGTGAATAAGATGTTGACGTTAAAGTCTGTATAATTTCAGTGTAATTGAAAACCAGACAACCCAAAGGAAACCAACACAAACATGGAAAGAACTTCTTGTTTCGGCTGCGCTGGAAAACAGAGGAAAGGTTTCCCATACATCATCATGCGATACTCAAAGTTTAAATGTAATATAAATGTTTTAAATTAAAGGTTTATACATTTTTGTAACTTTTGCTTGCCCTAAAGACATTGAACATGATACAATGATGGAGCCTACCATTCTTTTATATATATATATATATATATATATATATATATATATATATAAAAAAATACACTGTGGATGTGGAAGTTCATATGTATCCAAGCTCATGTACAGAAATATGGAAATGAAGCTGACCACCTAAATATGTTCATCTTTTCCCTATAACAGCATGTCTCAGTATTTCATTCAGCTAATACCACAACAGCTTGTCAATGATGGTGAATCATACAGTATATCTATTGCAAAAAGAATGTTTAAGACACCATTTGTCCCAACATCTGTCGTCACTTATGCTATAGCAGCTATAGACAGTCCTTACCTCAGTTTCTTGAGTGTACAAATACATGTATGTAAATGGGAAACAGTTCAGATTTTGGAAAATGTAACTCGTCTTTCAGCACAACTGAGCTACTGGCATTCGAGACTCATTTCACAAGTTTTAAATAAATGTCTCTTTACAGAAAACTATATAAATTTCATTGTGGTCATTATCAGTGTGTGTTACACGTCTGCCATACACATGCATGAGCTGATATAATAGGAACCAGGATGTATTATTGTGTTAATATATACCTGTAAATTCCGTGCTGCATTCCTTTCATACGGAGATGAAAATCAACACCTTCGGACCAATCAGAGTCGAGGATCCATCCATGCCGCATCCAGCAGCCTGAACCAGGAGATGCACTTACAGCTGTACGCAGAAGGCAGCTGTTCATGTTTAAGATATGAAAAAAAGACACAAATAGTGAAGGAATGTAGCACCTCAGAAGAGCTGGAAAGCCGTCAGTGAGCTGATACGCATTCTGAAGCATTACTAGTAACAAGGCTGCGTTAATTGCTCGTGTCCAGCTCATGTGTTTTTTCAGTAAGAGCTTAAAGGGGGGGGTGGTGTCCTGATTTATGAAGATATGCATGACGTTTATTTATATACGGAGAAGAGATCGGCCCGTGAGTCGTTCAGCTTAGTGTATGCAGAAGGGTGATGTCATCCAAATGCTGAATCCTCCTGTTACATATAATACAAGCCAGAAGTAAAAATTTTATATTATATATAGTATTTAGGTGGTTCTGCATATTGAATGTAAAAAAGCTTTAATTTGCCTAAAAAATAAATCAGATACTTTGTAAGAACTTTGAGTTATAAAGCCAATGGTCATTTAACAAAGCATCTTAAAACCTCCAAACTTATAATCAGCATCAATTTTGAGGCTTCTTTGGATAGATATGCTCTCAGATGCTCTTTGGATAATGCTCTCAGACTGGGGAAGTAGTAGAACAGTTGGACTTCTGATAGGAAGGTCATGGGTTCAAATCAAATCAAAATCAAATGAGGCAGAAAAACAGGTACATAAATATATGAAAAACATAAACAACTGCATATACAATCACACTTTTTATTACAAGTGTAATGAAACATCTTTGGGGAATAAAAATCCCCCACCACCAGATGAAAAGTATGGTATGGCCCACAATCAGTCAAATCAATCAAGCAAAACAAATATAATAATTTGAGTATATTAAATAAAAAATTAAAAATAACTGATGGAAATACAAGCTCTTTAGTTCTAATTTAAATTCTATACAAAAGCTCTTTCTGTTCCTGTGCAGGATGATTCATTACTTAACTTTAGGTTTGTTCTCATCAAAATCAACACTGGACTCGTTTAAAAAAAAAAAAAAAAGAAAACACAATGACAACAAACTACAAGACTTTTTTTTTTCTTCAGATCCGCTGCGAGATGTAAATGGCAGCTTTACAGCCGACCTGAATTAGAGTCTTTAAAACCAAATATCCAGGCACCTGGAGGAAACACACACAAGAAGAAGAAAAACAATGAGCAGAATTTCTGTACAACATATTATTCTTTACCTCTTTACCTACCAGCTTTGTTCTGTTTAGTACTTCCACTCTCCCTATTTCTCTCTTTTTCTCCCCCTATACTTCCTCTAATCTTCATTCGACTCTCCTTCCACCCTCCCTTTACTCACCCCCTACTCTCCATCCACTCTCCCTCTACTCTCCATCAACTCTCAATCTACTCTCCATCCAATCTCCATCCACTCTCAATCTACTCTCCATCCACTCTCCATCTACTCTCCATCCACTCTCCATCCACTCTCCATCCACTCCATCCACTCTCCATCCACTCCATCTACTCTCCATCTACTCTCCATCTACTCTCCCCTACTCTCCATCCACTCTCCCTCTACTCTCCTCTACTCTCCATCCACTCTCAATCTACTCTCCATCCACTCTCCATCCACTCTCCATCTACTCTCCATCCACTCTCCCTCTACTCTCCATCCACTCTCAATCTACTCTCCATCCACTCTCAATCTACTCTCCATCTACTCTCAATCTACTCTCCATCTACTCTCCATCTACTCTCAATCTACTCTCCATCCACTCTCAATCTACTCTCCATCCACTCTCAATCCACTCTCAATCTACTCTCAATCTACTCTCAATCTACTCTCCATCCACTCTCCATCTACTCTCCATCCACTCTCCATCCACTCTCCATCCTCTCCATCCACTCTCCATCCACTTTCAATCTACTCTCCATCCACTCCATCTACTCTCCATCTACTCTCCATCTACTCTCCATCCACTCTCCATCCACTCTCCATCCACTCTCCTCTACTCTCCATCCACTCTCCATCTACTCTCCTCTACTCTCCATCTACTCTCCATCCACTTTCAATCTACTCTCCATCCACTCTCCATCTACTCTCCTCTACTCTCCCTCTACTCTCAATCTACTCTCCATCTACTCTCCATCCACTCTCCATCCACTCCTCTACTCTCCATCCACTCCCCTCTACTCTCCATCCACTCTCAATCTACTCTCCATCCACTCTCAATCTACTCTCCCTCTACTCTCCATCCACTCTCCTCTACTCTCCATCCACTCTCAATCTATCCTCCATCCACTCTCAATCTACTCTCCTCTACTCTCCATCCACTCTCAATCTACTCTCCATCCACTCAATCTACTCTCCATCCACTCTCAATCTACTCTCCATCCTCTCCATCTACTCTCCATCTACTTTCCATCTACTCTCCATCCACTCTCAATCTACTCTCCATCCACTCTCAATCTACTCCATCCACTCTCAATCTACGCTCCAACCACTCTCAATCTTCTCTCCATCTACTCTCCATCCACTTTCAATCTACTCTCCATCCACTCTCAAACCACTCTCCTCTACTCTCAATCTACTCTCCATCTACTCTCCATCCACTCTCCATCCACTCTCCATCCACTCTCCATCCACTCTCCATCCACTCCCCTCTACTCTCCATCCACTCTCAATCTACTCCATCCACTCTCAATCTACTCTCCATCCACTCTCAATCTACTCCCTCTACTCTCCATCCACTCTCCTCTACTCTCCATCCACTCTCAATCTACTCTCCATCCACTCTCAATCTACTCTCCTCTCTCCATCCACTCTCAATCTACTCTCCATCCACTTTCAATCTACTCTCCATCCACTCTCAATCTATTCTCTCTCTACTCTCCATCTACTCTCCATCTACTCTCCATCCACTCTCCATCCACTCTCCTCTACTCTCCATCCACTCTCAATCTACTCTCCCTCTACTCTCCATCTACTCTCAATCTACTCTCCATCCACTCTCAATCTACTCTCCTCTACTCTCCATCCACTCTCCTCTACTCTCCATCCACTCTCAATCTACTCTCCATCCACTCTCAATCTACTCTCCTCTACTCTCCATCTACTCTCCATCCACTCTCAATCTATTCTCCATCCACTCTCAATCTACTCTCCATCCACTCTCCATCCACTCTCCTCTACTCTCCATCCACTCTCAATCTACTCTCCATCCACTCTCAATCTACTCTCCCTCTACTCTCCATCTACTCTCAATCTACTCTCCATCCACTCTCAATCTACTCTCCCTCTACTCTCCATCCACTCTCCTCTACTCTCCATCCTCTCAATCTACTCTCCATCCACTCTCAATCTACTCTCCCTCTACTCTCCATCTACTCTCCATCCACTCTCAATCTATTCTCCATCCACTCTCAATCTACTCTCCATCCACTCTCCATCCACTCTCCTCTACTCTCCATCCACTCTCAATCTACTCTCCATCCACTCTCAATCTACTCTCCCTCTACTCTCCATCCACTCTCAATCTACTCTCCATCCACTTTCAATCTACTCTCCATCTACTCTCCATCCACTCTCAATCTACTCTCCATCTACTCTCCATCTACTCTCCATCCACTCTCAATCTACTCTCCATCCACTCTCCCTCTACTCTCCATCCACTCTCAATCTACTCTCCATCCACTCTCAATCTACTCCCTCTACTCTCCATCCACTCTCAATCTACTCTCCCTCTCTCCATCCACTCTCAATCTACTCTCCATCCACTTTCAATCTACTCTCCATCCACTCTCAATCTACTCTCCCTCTACTCTCCATCTACTCTCCATCTACTCTCCATCCACTCTCCATCTACTCTCAATCTACTCTCTACTCTCCATCCACTCTCAATCTACTCTCCATCCACTCTCCCTCTACACTCCCTCTACTTTTCTTCCACTCTCCTAGACAGGCACACCACTAGGCCGTTTGAAAAAGTTAAATCTTTTAATGAAATAATATTTAAACCTTCTATTAGAAATTCAGAGATTTTACTGGATGAAAGTGTTTAGACCGGGGTGTTGTTTTGTATTCTGTATTGGATTCTGTCTCACTTTAAAAGAAACATGAACATGCTGTATTTTCTTAATTATTTATTTATTTTATTCATGTCAAACTTCTAAGTAGAAATGTAGAGGAGGTGGTATCTTAGTGGACTTTAGATCACCAAATTAAAATTGACTAAGATTGAGAAGCAGTTCCTGAACCGTGACTCACTGATTCAGCGTCGTGTTCCAGCCCAGTGTCGTGGTGCTCCAGCTCATCATCACGAAACTCCTTGATGAGCTGAGGGAGAAAATAGCAATGCCTTTTAACATTAATCAATACAAATCTGCAGCAGAGAATCTGCTCTGTGTCAACTTATTCAGCCAAAACCCTCTACTACAGAAAATTTCACGGTTTTTAAATCACAGTTCAGTACAGATTGGGGGAAGAAATGCAAAACATAAAATTGCTTAACGCAGTTTATTATCATTAACACCAGTGAACATCTACAGTTTACATTTTTAAAACAATTATAAATAAAATGCCTGCTTGGTTAAATAATATATAAAATAATATTTTATACAAATAAAATAGAATAAATCAAATTAACGCAATACACTTTTTATTATATTGATTAAATCGAGTAATCAATTAAATTGCCACAAATTAAATTGATTTAATTGAATTTAATAAATGGAAACAGATGTGTTTATAAGTAAGTGTGTTGGTGCGTGTGTGTGTTTTACATTTAATAACTCAGATTTTAACTATGTTCTGCACTTTAAAAAGGACTGCACAGAAAAAACTATCGAAACATTTCGGAACAAATACCTGCACCTTCACACCACAACCCTCTACCGATGCACCTCCAGCGCAAAAAAAAAGGCACTGTTGCTTACGTCATCAATGTGCAGAAAACGTGACTCGAATATATAACAACACTGAGGTCATATGGATAATTTGTATATGTATTTGGAGCCATTTTCTGGGTTTTCGGTCATCCCTTTACCATTCTCACATTGGTAGCTTATAAATAAAAGTATAAGCAGCATTCACACTAAGATTTCAATCCAAACTTCCTCACATTTTACATAACCAAAGACTTTATTTGTCCCTTCGATATACCTGTAATAAATCCTCGAATCTCTCAGGATCTGCCTCCATTAACGTTCGGATTTGGTTGTTGTAGTGTTCAGAGATGCTCTCCTCCACCGCCACAGTGCAGGCCATCGCACCCTCCTTCCCAAGAAGTGCTGTAGAGGCTCCTTTAAACGCACACAGACAAAGAAAAACTGAATTTTAATCTCAACGACACAAAATGCTGCTATAATTGTGGAAATTTTATATATTTGAGTCAAAACACACTGTTTACACCACACACACGATTTTACTTATTATTAGAGAGTCAGAATCGCATATACCGAGTAAAAATCCTGCGACGTTCCACAAAGGCAGCATGATTGTTGGTCGCACGCGGTTCTCCCCCAAAATCTCGTTAAACTTCTCCAAATGCATCTTCTCTTGGTCCCACATGTGCTGCACAAAGACAGAATTTGGTGTCATTCAATATTCAAACATTAAACCATTGTTCAGTTTTAACCAATAGACTTCCACACCTCAGTCTCACTTTATTATCAGCACATGAACACTTCAGTGACAATTACAACAGAACACTTTAAATCTGGACTACTGTCAATATCTGTTATCCACACCCCTCATTTCTGTATTATTATTGCATATATTATTTATACCATATACACAGATCAGGTAGAACATTATGACACTAGAACGTTATGAGCGGTGAAGTAAAGAACACTGATTATCTCTTCATCATGGCACCTGTTAGTGGGTGGATATATTTATATATCTGAGCGTAAGGATTTGAGACGGCTCAAATTGTGACGTCTAGACGTCTGGGTTAGAGCGTCTCCAAAACTGCAGCTCTTGTGGGATTTTCCTGGTCTGCAGTGGTCAGTGTCTATCAAAAGTGCTCCAAGGAAGGAACAGTGGTGAACCGGCGGCCGAGGCTCATTGATGCATGTGAGGAGCGAAGGCTGGTCTGTGTGGTCCGATCCAACAGTTCATGTTGTTTATGCTCAATGGGTCACGACTGTTTTGGCAGCAAAAGGGGACCAACATATTATTAGGCAGACGGTCATAATGTTATGGCTGATCAGTGTATATATTATTTTTTATCTTTATACTTTTAAACTTGACAGCCACGTTATATTTTAATTTGTTGATTTTCACTTTGACATATTGATGCTAATTACATTATTATTAATCAGGAAAGGGATAATCATACAGGCTTTGTATTTCTCCCTGATCTTACTTTGTCCCAGGCGGGTTCCCATGTTTCTACACGCGGTATCATGCTGACTACTCAATTCCTTTTTATTTGTATAGCGCATTTTGCAATGGACATTGTCTCAAAGCAGCTTTACACAGATAAAGCGGTAATAAGGTTGTATAAAAGAATGTGTACGTTTACTGTCTATAAGTTTGTTCATTGTTATTGTTTTTCCCTCATAAGCAAGCAAGTCCCAGGTACTACTTGTATCTTGTGCTTCAAGAAATGTTTATTTCTTTGAGGGGGAAATCGATCCTAGTGTCAGTCTATTTCTGTCTTTTCTCATTTTGGATCGTCTTTTATAGCGGTGTCTTCAGCATGTAAGAAAAACATTCCCCATGCGTGAACCCTTCACCTATTTAATACCTGGATAAGAGGGCCGGTTTGCGTTCTTCCCAAAACAGCCATCTGTCCAGCGTAGATGCAATTGGCCCCGTACTCTCCGGCATGGTCCACCCGGAGCATGCTGTCCAGCAGGGCTTTCTCCTCCTTGTCCCGGGGAGGTGGAATGGTACTATAGTTCTGGCATGACTGAGAGATACATACTGAAATAAAAAGCACAGACCTAAATAAATACATACAGCAATGACTGCATTTTATAGAGTTTTAGCAGACACCTTTATCAAAAACGTCTAACAATGATCTCATTTACACAAATGAGTACATGAGGGCCTTACTCAAGGGCCCAGCAGTAGTATCCTGGTGGTACAATGATCTCATTTATACAGATCAGTGTTTTGTTTGTGCAAAGGTCAAACATAAAGGACAGAAAATTCTACTGAAGTTTGATATGATGTTAAAGAGATATTCAAAAAAGAAAATGCTGTTCATGCCCCTTATACTGATTTACTGTATTAATACTCATCAGCTACACACAGCTGCGTGACAGTTACCTCGGTTAATGACAGCAGGAACACTTCCTACGTTTGACGGATCGAAAACACGCCAGAAAACACACTTCGTAGCTCTCTGCATGACTACCAGGCGGTGACAATAAACACTAGTTGAAAAAGGAAAGAAAGAAACTGAGCTCCGTTAAGTAAAGTTTGTACATGTAGTGTTCGGTCGCGTTGCAGATGACGTAATCACTGCGCGCCATCCGAAAAGCGGTGCTTTTATTGTTCTTCCGCCGCTTCTCTGGCTAATCTGTGTTTTTCGTTTTATCTGGTTTTACTTTAATTTACGGATTTTAACAGAGATTAAAACCTGGTGTAATATCAGAATTGTTTGTAATTTATTGTGTTGGCTAATTTTTCGCTTGTTATTCCGGTAACAGTAATTGTACCGCCGGTAGGTGGCAGCATTGTACAACCAAAAACAAAATGCAGACAGACAGACAGGCAGGCAGGCAGGCAGGCAGACAGACAGACAGACAGACAGACACATAGGTGTCATTCTTTTTTATAGTTTTCAATATATATTAATTTGTTTAATTTGGTAAAATTGTCATTAGCAAGGCACCACACACACACACACACATTTATATGCTCAATGCTCACACAAATGCAATTTATTAAAGCCAATCGTCCTACTAGCTGTTTTTGGGATCTGGGAGAAAACTGTAGAATACAGAGGAAACCCACACAAATAATGAAATATTCCATACTGACAGTAACCAGAGCGCAGACTCGGACCCTTGTGACGCAGCAAAGTTAGCCATTTTTTATTTTTGAGTTATGTCATTTTTGTGTAACTTTCAATATTGCTTTAAATGCTACAGATACATACAGACTGCAATATATACTCTCTCACTTGCTCTCAAATTTAGATAAAGACAAATGAGATGTATCAACCTGAAACAAAATCTCTGCCAAAATTTCGGTCAGAAATTGAGGATATGGCAGAGATAATTGCTCTCCTTCAGATACTAAACGTTGTCAAATGTGTCAGGATGTAGACAATAACACCAGCCATTTTGCCAATGTTATTAGATACAAATTACAAAAATACAATTATCACAAAGTAATATAAAAGCCTGTTAAAGCTGAATTTAGTCCTTCAGGGCCACCATAGTCTCTTCTTTAAATCTTTTAATATTAGCATGTTTATTATTCAGCCCTCTCTAAAGTTTTATTGAAAGTAGACCATAAGACTGATGTTGATATTATTTGGTCACTGGACCATTTTCAGGACTGCAGCGAAATCGACGTGGTAGCGTAGCGTCAGTGCAAGTGTAGATCAGGGATTTTAAACACTGTGTGCATTTACACACTTCATTACACACTCCTACGTTGTTAGCTCATAGTGTAGGTGTGTAGTTTTTTTCCACGGACACTATTTGGTATTCGTGGTCCAGGTGTGTAGCTGACGCAAATTCGTGTTTACAAAGTGGAATCAAATATTCAACTCAAAGTTTGTTTCAATGATATTTTATTGAGTGTTTATCATTGAGAAGTGTGTGAAGAAACTGTAAGTGTGTGTGTGTGTGTGTGTGTGTGTGTGTGTGTGTGTGTGTGTGTGTGTGTGTATACAAGCTTAACCCTCATTTCCCGTGCCTGTGTTGTGAGCCAAAGTGTGGAGTTGGCAGTCGGAAGTGAAGTGTAACTGTTCACTCTTTTTAGCGCAACCAGTGTGTGTTAATTGTTATGTTGCTTTCCATAAAATGTCTGTGAGAATCCTGCGACGTCGTGTGCACTTCCCGGCAGCTTCGACAGCTGAGTGGTCAACTTGTGGCTGCACAGTTTTATAGGTTCAACCAAACAGAAGAGTTGGAGGTCAAAAAAACATCACATGGTCCTGCTTTTCAGCTGTACAGTTTTGATATCACCATTTTGTGGAAAAGCTTTTCATCTTCATTAACTGGGAAACCAGATTGAGGGCAAGATGCCAAAGGATGGACAACTTTAAAAGAAATCGAAGAGACTGAGCAAGAAGTGCAACTTGAGACCCTACTCAGTCTGCCTGAGAATCCATAGCTAGACATATCCTAAAAGATTTAAAGCTGCAGTTAGGGGCAGATGTGGTTCTACCAAGTGGGAGTGAATACATATAAAAATTACACATTTAATTTTTTTTATTTATTTCAACTTTGTGTGCAACCACAAATGCTGAACAACAGCCAGGAATCAGTCAGAAAATTTCCATTTTTATGTAAATACAAAATGTGGTCAAATGTTTGTGAACATCTGACCATCACACCCATATGGTTATTCCTTCATCAAAAGGTAAAAGCAGACAAGTGTATATAGTTTCTTTGGTTTATAATTTTTCCTTTCACTAGAACAATGTGGCCTAAATAGCCTAAGTGGCCTCTATGAAGACATGATATGATAAGGTTGAAGTAGGAGAACTTGAATGTCCTGCACAGAGCCCTGACCTTAACCCCACTGAACACTTATGGGATGTGGGAGGTGAGAGATTAGTGGTTAAGGCATTGGATCTGAAGGTTGTGAGTTCAAATCCCAGCAACACCAAGCCGGGTCCCTGAGCAAGGCCCTTAACCCCATAGCTGCTCAGATGTATGTATTAAATAAATCTGTCAAATGGCGTAAATGGATGAACTGGAACACCAAATGCACCCCAGACCTCTGTTGTTTTCTGACTGAATGGGAAAATCCCCAATACCATGCTGGGAATTTTTTTGTTCCAAAAAGCACATACGAGGTGTGATGGTAAGGCTTTTTTTTTTTCATCTAGCATGTATTCCTGAAGCAGAAGCATTTCATTAAACCAGAATCTAAATGTACGACTGATTATCAGATATTTGGATTGACATCTGGGATTAGCAATAGAGTAAATTCTGAAGGCTATCAATGGAACATTTGGGGTGTTTGTTATTGTGTTTTCTTACTGTTCCTGGTTCTTGACTGATGTTCCATGGTTTGGGTCAGACAGAAAATATCTGTGGTGAAGTTTTGACCACGAGCCCCAGGCCAATGTGAGTCAACGTGTCTGCCCAATGCTGGGAGACGAAACACGTCTTGCCTTGACGTACACAGACGTCGGTGTCTTCAGTTCCATATGTACAGTATTAGGCATGTTATTTTTAGCTAGTTGCCAAATTCGTGTGGGCAGTCGTCAGAGGCGTGAAGCCACGTGACTTGGATTTGACTCATACTTGTGTCATTGTAATCATTAAAACATGACTTTGACTTGAGATCCAGGACTCAAACATGGACTTTGATTTAATGATGCGAAAAAGATTTGAAAATCCCCAATGTCAATATGGTGAATACAAATAATGGTTCTATGGGTGTGAAGTCATTCTCTATTACTATCCTGTCTTTATCCTGGTTAGGGTCATGGCGGATTTGAAGATGGTCCCAGGAACACTAAAAAACACCTTTCAAGATCTTTCATTATTTATTTTCATTTACATTATTATCCTCATCAGGCTGGTTTTGAATCTGAAAGCAATTCTAGATGAAGGTAAACTAGAAAAAAGAAAGCTGTGATGCATAAGTCTACATTTCAAGTCTACAGTTCAACACAGTTTAATTGACTCTGGGGTTCTTCTGTTAGAAAGACATCATTTTTTCATCATTTTCTCATCACGTTTATCCAGCTAGTGTGTTTTCTGAGGAAAAGGAAACTAGAGAACCCAGATGAAACCCACATGGACACTGGAAGAACATGCAAAACTCCACATTGGTAGTAATCCTAAGAGCTCTGGACTGAACTGGGGACCTTAGGTTGGATGTGAAAACGTTGTTGCATGGAACCTTTACAATAAGATTTGCTTATGAGAAGGTATTGTATGGGGTTAGATTTTCAATTAAATTCAATAAAATTTTATTTGTAGATCACTTTTTGCAAAAGACATTGCCTCAAAGCAGCTTTACAGAGATAAACAGGTAATAAAGTTATATCAAAGCTTCTGGAGATGGCATGAGGAAGAAACCTTGAGAGGAACCAGACTCATTGTAGTTTCACGGACTGTCCATTCACAATATGTACGAAAGTTTGTTCGAGTGGTCGCAGTGCCGATATCACAGGTGAGCGCAATAAAAATGTTTTTGTGCTATTGAAGAAATACTCACGCAGCATCTCTTTTCGCAAAAATGCATCAAGCACAACTTCTGGAATCTTCTGTTGGTGTGAAAGAGGACTTGTGGTTAACCAGATGTTTAGACTGTGGTACTCTGAACAGCACCAGACGCCACACCGTGTTCATACGTCGTGTTTGTTTAAGTGCTTATGTTTTATATACAGTATGTGTGTGTGTGTATATATATATATATATATATATATATATATATATATATATATATATATATATATATATATATATACACATTAAGCATGTTTTATGTATATGTGTGTGTATGTGTGTGTTAAGGTCTGGTGGTCTGGGTGCTTAAGTACACACGCTGAGGAACAGAGATGCCAGTATGTTGCTGTGATTTTGCAACAGACAATGATGCAGGGAGGAGATGCTTGTGCTGAAACGATGTGTGGAGGGTTTTCTCGGTTATGTAACAGTACAGTATATTGGTATACAATCAAGTCCAATCGTGGTTTTAACCGTTCGGATTTAAGTGTCTCCTTATGGTGCGTCCCTTCGGCTTGCAAATAAACAACAACAGCAAACGTCAAACTCGGATTTCAATTCCACCCAGCTCTTTTTATAGCCTGCTTTATAAGACATAAGCCCGGACTAAGAGAGAGAGAGAGAGAGAGAGAGAGAGAGAGAGAGAGAGAGAGAGAGAGAGAGAGAGAGAGAGAGAGAGATGCCGAAGTGTTTACGCTGAAAAAATGTGTCTCTTCATCTACAGCCCTTGTTAAGTGGTTCAAAACAGACTGCCCTCACAGACAGAGGGAATTCGGCATGCGTCTGGTGGAAGGGCACAACCGCTCGTCTGTCTCGGCTGCCTTAACTGCGACACTTTCGCCGTCTTATTTCCACCTGCTCCTGGCCTCAACATTTTCTGGTCCAGACACGTTTGATTTGCCAGTGAGCCAAGAAAAAAAAAAGAAAATGATACAGGGTAGAAAATAAAACCTCTGGATACCTGATTTTTGACTGCATTATTAACCATGTGCACACACTTGGTTAGCATCTGAATATTTAAACAATCCAGTCCCCTGCAATCCCAGGAAAATTGGATAAACCTGGAATAAAAAAATCTGTAATAAAGCAAATGAAATAAAGGTTATATAACTATGATTAAAAAAATTTTTAGCGGCTGGTGTCTTTGCATTGATGTTTATACACAAATTCTACATCATTATTATACATTACACATTATACATCATTCTAGTATCACAATTTAAGTGAACAACATATACAGCAGCAAACTGACCTTGTATTCGTAATTATGAGGGAGTTGATGTAAGACAGAAATATGGTTAAATACAATCAAATAAAAAGAAACAATTATTTGTCACATACATACAGAGTACGACATGCAGTGAAATGCTTTGGTTTGTGTGAGACTTGTTTTTAAAACATAAAAATGGAAGGTTGTGAGTACACACACACACACACACACACACACACACACACACACACACACACACACACACACACACACACACACACACACACACACACACACACACACACACACGCAAGGGTAAGCAAGGAATAAAGATCAATGTTCGGCGAACAAAGACTATACACACATATATACAGTACACAGGGGTATGGAAGATGAGATTAAAGGTTCAACCAACAGAAAAACATGCACACACACACACACACACACACACACACACACACACACTCACATAAGGGCAAGAGTCCGTGAGCTTGATGTGTAAAAGACATAGAGCATACATTTTACTCAATTAAAATGAAAACAATCGTACAGGAAGATGTTTCTGACTTGTTCTTTACAGTATGAGTTTTTGCTGAACAGTATGGTGGACAGAGTTCACTTAAACACTTGTGCAAACCCTTGCAATAACAAGCTAGTGGCTTTCGGACATGTGCATTATTAAAACAAGCCCCAAAGTACACTCCAAAACACAAAATCAGGATTTTAAAGGGGAAAATGCTGACATAAGACATACGATTTCTATTCAATATTATGATATACGTATAAGGTAAAATTCACAAATATAGCTTGATCAGAGCATTCTGCTGAAAATTCTGCCTGACATAATACAACTACTATAAACATCCCAGTGTTGTTTAAATGTCATTCTTGTTCACCTCGAGCGGCCTCGAGCCACATCTGGACAACAGCTGTGTCGTCCTCCATAAATAGACCCAAAATTCGGCCAGGAACCAGCGAGCTGGATTTCATTTGTACAGATTAATCAGGGTTTTTAAAATCCAGCTTCATTCAGAGCACTAATAAAATTACGCCAACAGAAATCTCAGGTTCATCAGAATTATTTTTAGCACAGATAAAGATAAATTAGTCCAATTAGTCACAGGAGGTGTTTTTTGTCTCTAATAATGTTTCTTTAATCGTTGTTGTCCGCGGTCGAGGAACTCTCGTAAACATCTCAGCACTCCTACGTACACCTCACTTCTGTATTTTTAGTCCGAAATACGCAATAAAAATTAGGCCGTGTTTGTGCGGCTCGTGTCTCCACCGCGATTTATGTCACAGATGAATGGAAATACGTCACAGAGGAGCTCTGAGTAGGAGGCTTTCTACATTAGATTAGAGGAATGGCTCCAGTGAGCTGTCTGTGGCCTGTGCCTACGGATTTCCTTAAACTACTATTTTGGAGCCACATGGCCTGTTTTTAGTTATTAAAAACGTATCGTGGAAACCATTGGGAAATAATTGGGAAACACTTGCTATATGCCCCGCCTCACTTAGGCTTTTTATGTTCATATGAATTGATTAGCAAATACTGTCTAAGATATAAATACTGGGCATGAAACATGGATGTGGATACTGGTGTATTATACTGGATGTGGTAAACTTACACTACAGGAAGCAGCGCACCTGAGAGAAATGCTGAAGGGAATAGACTATTTTGTATCATTTAATACATCTTCATAGAAAAAAAAAAACATATTAAAATGTAAGTCAGTGATTCTAATAGTGTTTTGGCCAGCAGAGAAGACCTTGCTGACATCCAGCCACCAAGCATTTTTACTGGAGCGATAAAGGTTTTATTCCTGTAATATTGTCATTTGACATAAATTAATGTTATTAACAGGATCATTTGTAAAATAAAATAAACAAAGAAAATTTCACAAAAATCTTGAATCTTGAATCTTTGAATTTCAGGAATGAAACAAACAAATAGACAAAAAAGTGGACCTATTGGTTACCCTTTACAGACCTAAGCACCTTAGTAAATGTGTGACCATATAATTCTGCTTAATAATAATAATATTAATAATATTGAATTACGGTTGCTAATGTACCTTCCACCTCTGGTCTGTAGGTAATACATTTGTAATGTGTGTATAATGTGGCTAAATGTGACAAAGTGTAAATGTGTGTCCAGTGTAGCTCTTGGCAGGAGGTTTGCGGATTGTGCATTGATATTTCACCGAAATGTTTTTAGTATCACACATTTAAACAATTTACACCGCTGATCACCAGCCATCTCTGTTTCTGGACATCTACCATTCTAAAAAAAACTCTGCTCCTAACCCAAACCTAAACCATGACTTCTGTTCCAGATAATTAGTTAAACCATCGTCATGGGTGTAGCAAAACAGTAGCCATCCAAGTGATCCTAATGTGTGTCTCATTTCACATTTAGTCTCTATTTGCTGTTATAAGAAACTCTTCTTGGAAGAGATGTTCTGGAGTGTACTTGTGGACATTTGTTTGAGATTGCTGAGAAAGCTGGATGTGAAGGTGATGGAGTCAGCAAGTATGTCCTAAGACCTGAACCCTATTGAGCTGTGGGATCCTTAAGTAGAAGGTGGAGAAGCTGCATGTGTCCAACATCCAGCAGCTCTGTGTTGTATGGAGTGGAAGAGGATCCCAGCAACAACCTGTGCACCTCTGGTGAATTCCATGCCCAGGAGGATGAAGGCAGTGCTGGATAACAATGGTGCTCACACAAAATATTCACACTGTGGACACAGTTTTGACATGTTCACTTAGGGTGTACTCACTTTTGTTGCCAGTTATTTAGAGAATAATGGCTGTACGTTGAGTTATAAGTTTCATTGTCCCTTGAGAAGATTATACTAAAATGGTTGCTGAAATGTGATGGATGTACTCACTTTTTCTGAGATACTGTAGCATATATCATAATGTTCTGCTAGCAAGAAATATTCTGCTGCTTGAGATTACAAAACTGCTGAATGGGTCTACATCTTTAATGGCTGCTGTGAATCCATACACAAATACGGATGCAGATTAGTATTTTACTTCAGGCGACATTTGAACTCCGACAAATTAGAATTAGGACAATTGTTGCAATCCTGTAGCTCTCAAGTAGCAGATGATATCTGAGCCCGGTACTACAGCAGCAGATCAGCCCTCACTTCAGACATAATTACACGGCGGGGCAAGTTTGTTCAGACATGAAATTAAAATCCCGTAATTAGTAGACTTGTTTGTGCGGCGAAAATATCGGGACGTCTCCGTTTCCGGTGGGACTTTCATCCAGAGGGGAATACCCAGCATTATTCTCCACTGCAATTTAGTCCTCAGCCCATGATCCTCTTGTGGTCATGGAAGCCTTGGCATTGAATATCATCCGTCTGCATCGGCACGTCTTCCTATTCTCAAGTTGTCATGTTGAAGGGATTACAGTGCAAACTTTGGTACAAATATAGAATAGCGAGATGAAATTTGCCTTCACTTGTATGAAATTTCATCGTAACATTAGCATGTGAATAAATACGCTTTAATGACGCAGTTGGATCGAACTCCAGACAGGCCTCAGAACAGCCTGGTGGCAAATAGTTTTGATGGCTATACGCTAGCAGTGGTCTGTTAGAGCAGCGTTTATACAGCCGACTGTGTACGGACTGAGCACATAGTCGTACCATCAAATCTGAGACAGGAGGAAAGAGGGGGCAGAAGACTCAGGCAGGAGGAGAGAGGATGTGTGTGGTTGTGTGGAAGGAGGGGGTTTGCTTTGGGGAAGGGGGTGTGGAGTGTATCTGAGGAAAACAAGTCGAGTCATAATTGCGCGCGTAGGCTGACACATCTGGAATTACCACGTTTTGGCCCTGTGCCACAGTCTACGCTGCTCCTGAAAAAATAAAGAAACATATTTTTTTCGCTCTTTAAAGCTGTGCCCTAATGGGTTTGGCACTTCTTTTCAGGGCCGATGCTAAATTTGTAACCCCCTCTCCTCCCGCCTCACTGTTGGAGCAAGTGGGCTGAAAATGACACCATTATTTTCACCAGACTGTTTTCCTATGGGGAGAGAGAGAGAGAGAGAGAGAGAGAGAGAGAGAGAGAGAGAGAGAAAGCGGAGGTGAGTCGGTCTAGCAAAAGCACTCTCTAGACTGGAATATAGACACTTTCTCTCTCACACACACACAAAGATGCAGCTCTACACCACCCCCTTATGTGCCAATGCAGGGCTGCAGTCCAGCATCCACTGGCTTTAGCTCCTTATAGCGCTAGTGTTAAATGTCTGACTGCTCTATAGGCCTTTATTGGATTCGGTGGTGTGCTCTTGGCTTTAGTCAAAGGCCTTACTCAATTATAACCAAAAATATGCCATTTTCTTTTGCATTCATCGTTCAAACGTTATTGCTTCAATCCAGATTAGTTTTTTTTTTATTCGAAATGTATCCTGACCACATCTGAGCACATTTCACCTGCAGCATTCTCAGGTTGATTACAAAACATATTAGCCCAGGATTTCATTTTCAACCATTTTCTAATTTTATACCCCAGACTGGTGATTCACTGTTTGCTCAAATTGGAGTAGATCTGCCTACAGACGTTTGGACTCACAGTCACACCACACATCCCATGCTGAGAAAACAAAACAGTGCTCCGAAAAAAATAAACGTCTAAGAGAAGAAGTGTGAGAGATTCAGAAACTGGACAGTAGATGGATACTTTTTACTTTTTGGGGGTAAGAGAGAGGTTTAAATCTGCCCAAATGTTAGATAATATATCAATTAGAATACACTGAAAAGACGGTGTGATGAAGTGCCACTGTTATCACACTGAATGTTGGCAAGTGAAGTTTTCTTCATTTTAATTATATTAATAAAAAAAAGAATTTAATAAAAGAACAACAAATCATGCACCTTTGAAGCCTACAAAGCGCTAACACTGGAGACTCCTTCTAAATGATAAATTATACACTGATCAGGTGTAACATTATGGCATTATAACACTGATGATCTTCATCATGGCACCTGTTAGTGTGTGGATTTATTTATTAGGCAGCAAGTGAACAGTTTGTCCTCAAAGTTGATGTTAGAAGCAGGAAAAATGGGCGAGCGTAATTTGACATATTGTGATGTCTAGACGACTGGGTCAGAGCGTCTCCAAAACTGCAGCTCTTGTGGGATGATCCTGGTCTGCAGTGGTCAGAATCTATCAAAAGTGCTCCAAAGAAGTGGTTCACAGTGGTGAACCAGCGACAGGGTCATGGTCAGTCGAGGCTCATTGATGGGGGGGCAAAGACTGGTCCGTGTGGTCCGATCCAAGAGCTAAGCTACTTTAACTGAAATTGATGTCATATGTTTTTAAATCGGTTCATGAGGAGTAGTGCATATTTACCATACAGGAACTGGAACAAAAAAGACCAGTCAGACTTTTAGAATCACCAAAGCGTGTGTACTTAAAATAGAGAACACTACAATGCAGATACCCCTAAGCGGATATTAATATCCTGACCATCTAAGGATTTATTTTACTGCCAACTTTGTAATTCTCAGGTTGAATACAAAGAATAAACATTATGTTTTATTTAGAGCGTCTTATAATTTTATAACTCATTCTGGAAATTTGTTGCTTTTTTCACATAGGAGTAACTATGAGGCCAGAACAGGGCACTGGGGAATGGCATATACTTTCGCTACAATCCAATAAAAAAAAAGTCTGTCAGCCGTGTAAAGCCTGTAGAATCAGATGGGCCCACCACACTGCACTGTGGTTTAGACCAATATTTAGACTGTTATTTAGATGTCTGGTCTTGATTATGACAAAAACAAAAGCAGATAATCGGGCTTTTTGGATATGCCCAATGGGATGGCTGTTTAATGTTTCATAAGCCATAACTACTGTTCGATGTAAACAAACTTCAGCTCCGCCCCCTCCCAGTTTCAGGGGCTGTGTTATTGCTGTAGTCGCGTGTGGCAATTTCTTTTTTGCCGTGCCCCAGGCTTGCTTCCTCCTGCTCCTGCTACTTCAGACGTAATAACATAGTTGCTCAGTTGTCTAGAGCCAGTTAGTCAAACCCCTCGGTGGCTTCATGGTTAACCACCAAGAATGCCTCCATTCATCTCTCTGTCTAAAGCCTCTAGTATTGTTTACACTCCGCTATACATGGGCATTTTATATATGAGACGACGACACCATTATGATCTATTACTGACAGCTTTGTAAACAAATGCGGACGGAGGCGACCACCGATCCCGGAGGGCAACCGGGTTCAGGTTCAGTAGGTTCACTTAATCAACAAAACTTCCAGGGCTAATTAAAGGCCTGCATGATAGAAAGCAGGCCGATACACAATTTGGACTTTCACATCCCACACATGTGAAAGTCAACAATTTAGCATAATGTAGTCCAGGTTACCTAATTTCAAGCCTGGACAGATTACTGGACACAAAATTCAATTGGTACTTTGACTGGTGAGTCAAATCAAAGCAGGGGAATCACCCAATTGAGATGGATTCCAGCAATCCAGGATGGGGACTGGAGATGGGGATTGGAGGGCTGTAGCTGTAATGTTCTTGTAATGTCGTGAACTTTAAACCCGGGTCTTACCTACAAAAGACTCCATTTTCAAATACTATGTGTGTAATAATATAGCAATCACCAGGTTCATGCGGATTGCGTCAATTCTTGCTAACTCCATTTGCCCAAAAAACAGCAAAAATAAATAAACATGGATGGCCCAGTAAAGCAAAGGGGTCACCTGATTAGGGTGGCACGTGTGCATTTTTCTGTAAAGAACAAGGCTGATGACTCTTTCTAAACAATTATTAACCTCAATATAAATATATATTGAAATTTGGTGCCAAGTATGTATGACTCAACACAGGTTGAGAGACAGAGTTCAGAGTTACATGTGGCTGAAGTGTACTGAGTTACAAAACCCTGTTGGAGAACCGAAGTTAAAAGTGTGTGTCGGTTTTGCTGACACACAACAATTTGCACCTCATGAAGAAAACCATTGCAGATATTTGCTCTTCTGCAAAAAAAAACGTTGTGACATGGACAACGTGGGTCGACTCGTCCAGTCCAGTCGTCGGTTTTTCCATGTCTTGGCTGCGGCTCCCTGGCCGAGGTCGGCCCAAAACTTTCCGCCGGTGTGCCTGGCTTTTCCAAGACTTCAGACCGCGATGACTAGCATCTGTTCGACTGATGTTAGCTCATGGCAGAACACTGAGAGCTTCAAAAGAGACAGACATAATACAAATTTGTCTGTCTGTTTCAGTAGTGCTGATCGGGTGAAGCAAGGTGTGTGTGTGTTTGTGTGTGTGTGTGTGTGTGTGTGTCTGTGTGTATGTGTGTTTATTTTGTGAGGACAGGTCAGTTGGCTCTGGGTGTTATTGTCTCTGTGATGTTAAATACTGGCACACTCAAATTTCCAAGAAGTGTCACCCCTTGGCACACTCGTCTGGCCGACATATAGAGACCCAATAGAAGGATTATTGTATGGCCTGATGGTGAAAGGAGGTGTATTGGAGTCGGTCGATGACTTTATATGAAACTGATGTTTTGATAAAAAATCTTAAGTCGGCATGTTTACATGCGAAAGAGAATAGGAGGGAAATAGAGGCAGAGTGACAGAGATAGGGAGGGAAGAAGTAAAGAAAAGGGAGGGATAGAGAAAATGAGAGTGGGAACATGTGAACAGGAGGAGGGAGAAGTGAGAGAATATAAACACCCACCTAAGTGGGCAAAAGCCATAAAACAGCCCGTCGTCCAAACGGTCTCAGAAACAAGGAGCTCTCAGTCACAAGGTGTATGGGTGAGGAGAGAGAGGGTGAGAAAGAGAGAGAGAGAGAGAGAAAGGAAAGCGACAGAGATATAAAACTACCCAGAGAACATTTATTAGGAGAGATTGAGAGAGAGTTGGACTTACAGTCACACAGTCTTGCATCCTGTGCCGAATAAGAAAACAGTGGCACGAACTAAACCTTTGAAACGTGTGGCAGCTTCAGGAAAACGAGAGTGAATGGATACCTTCTGCAGCCTTAGTGGCCTCGACCCTCTTTGGGTGAGTGATCAGAACAATATACATGTCAGGCATCATCCTTGTGTACTGATTTAAGTTGTTTAAAATATTAAATTGTCCGTGTTAATTAATATATTGAATTTATTAACAAATGGTTAATAAAATTATCACATGATGTATGGTTTAGTGACCTTGTGACGCCTCATCACTGGTTACCAGGAGATGCACAAGCATGTAGTTCACGTGAATATGCAAAAGAAATTTAAATGTGCATTTGTACTTTTCGCATGTACTTTCGAGCACGGTAAAATTCTTGAGCACTTAAAACCCACTGCAATGGAAGGATGTATATCTATATCTATATCTATATAGCCTACATTGATGCAAAAGTATGCTATGTATGTACATAAATGCAATGTTCCTTTTATTATTCACCTGTAAATTCTCAAAGTCTTACCTTATTATTATATTAATTTAAATATCTTCATTTATCTTTATTTAAATATATATATATTTCATGGATAGCGTTGAACCAATATGCTAAACTACAAAAAAAAGTTAGCATTTCTCAGTTAGCAAAGTGTCTAAGATATTCCCATGCCTACATGTGAACTGACTCAAGGTTTACTTAGAAGAAGTAGTTTCATTTAGCTTATAATTATGTATATTTAAAAAAAAAATAGATTGAACATGCAAACATGATGCAGCTTGTACGGCAAAATGAAACAGCAAAACATCTTATTTTTAAATCAGAAACCACATATTACAGGTCAACGGGGTTAATTGATTAGCCTGAAAAAAACAGCTAATGTACATCATTATGTTTCTCATGATGGAATATGAGGATATTACTTCATCGCTCTTCTCTTAATCTTCCAGGACTGGAACCAGACATGGTACACACACACCCCTGAACTGAGCGACTGTTTCCAGAACACAGTGCTGGTGTGGGCACCTTGTATCTACCTGTGGCTCTGCTCTCCATTCTACTGTCTCCATCTGTACTGCCATGGTAAAGGACGCCTGCCCTTCTCGCTGCTCTGCAGTGCCAAGCTGGTGAGTGAGTTCTTGAGTTCTTTGGGTGGAGGAACCTTATTTATGGTTAATGCGGATGGTGACAGGCTCGGGAACAGGTTTAGACATTACATGGACAGCCATATTAAAGCCTCAAAGCTCAAAGGAATGGCGTAGAGTGAAAGTGTCAGGTTTAGAGATTGATTTAGGCATTACACAGCCAGCCACTTTGACTATAAAAACTAAACTGGAGGGTTTGGATGAAAGCAAATGTGGCAGGATGGTGTCCAGCCTGAGGGTCAGTTTCTGGAGAAGGAGATGGCGAATCAGGAAGGCAGCCCACCACCGCAAAAGCTTGTGGGCAAGAGTAACACCCTGGTGCTTGTTTGGGTTAGCTTGGTGATACACTGATTTTCATAAAGCTACCAAATTCACTCTTTCAAACTTTTTATTCATTGTTAAAGAAAATCTGGAGCTTTAAAGATAGGGGAGTCTGAGCTTTTTTATAAAAGGTATGATGTTTTCATTCTAACCTGTGAGGATGTCCAGTTGCTCTTGCCTAATCATTTGGCCTTTAATTAACTATCAGGTGTGACTACTGATTAATTGGAAAGATAACCAGCAGCCTAACCTCCATCTAAAGCCGCTTTGTAGATAAGACTGGACACCCCTGCCTTAAATGTTTTTGACTATGTCCTTCCAGGAGAACCTGTTAAGAGCATATGTAGAAAATTTCCAATCTAAGGTTTGCATTTCAGAGAAACTTAGGAAGGATAGGAGGCCAAACCCAAAAACAACCTTGAGAAAGCCGTTTTAAGCTTATGGTTTACAGGAATTTGCAGTTCTAGCAGGGGAGGTTTTACAGTACTGTATACCTCTAAAAGGGTTAAATAGCACCACTGCCGCCTACTGAAATGATCCTTCCAGACATAATACGTAACTCCTGCACTGACCAAAGCAATTTCCGGAAGGATGAGTCATATGAGTTTTCTCACCCAGGTCTGATTTCCGTTCATATCTGTCTCCTATAGTTGCTGGGCTTCTTCCTGGCTTCCTTTGGCTTTGTTGAATTCTTCTACATCCTGTTGGAGCGAAACCAAGAGATCCACCGCCACTTTATCCTTCTCCTGGCCTCGGTCATACGCAGCCTCACTGTGGTAACATATATTCCATTACACTGAAGTGTTAACATGCCAAGAATGATATGTTAAACCACCAATCTTAACCACTGTCAGGGATGATGGCATGGAAATCAAACACAGGAAGAAACATCCAAGAATCTTTATTTAGCTGGATTTTAGCTGGATTTCAGCTATGGTGGTGGTGTCTTCTTTGCAAAAATGAGAAGAATAAAACAACCCAGGCTCTTTTTCGATTGTCTCTGGACATACAATATGTCTTCAAATATCCAAAAAAAAAGGCTCAGGGTGCGTCTAGACTACCAAGGAGAAAACTCTTGCTAGCCAACCTTTTAGAGCAAAAAATAACAATTAGTCAGTATTAGCAGTGAAAATTAATGACTATAAATTATCAACAAAATCAGATTAAAGTATTTCAGCAGTCTTGTCAGGTTAGCACATTAGCTTAGTTGGATTGTCTTTCCAATGACGAATATGATCGTTTAAGGTATTAGCAATATGCTAATTTAAGAAATTAGCAGAAACAATAGGGACAATGTATAGCTTTAGCTGGTTTGTAAGAAACAAGAAACAAGAAAATAAAGATAAATTTGTAGCTATGAAATAAGTTTAGAGTATTTCTAGAGTCGTTTACTGACATTTGAATTAAAAATGTCTGCCTAGCCAAGCTAACTCTGCTCTGTTCCTGAGGTAAAAGCATATCGTTATTAAGTCAAAGATCAAAGATACCCTTCAAAAGTACACAAAGCTACGTTATCTGTAACCTGATCTGCACAGAAACAAACATATTTATCTTAATGTGGGTGACTTTAAACATGAGTTTCAAACGTGTAGGTTAGAAAAGTGGGTGCAGAAAACACAAAGCCACAAGTTTTCATTGCCTTTTTCCCTTTTTTTTTTTTTTGGCATCCAGACTAGACTCTCGCCCTATCTGTGGTCACTTCAGACACCCAAGTCAACACTGACCTCTGGGTAAAACAGTAAAAAGAGATAAACAGTTTTTTGTTCCAGTGAACCGTCGCTCATCGAACGATCGTAAACTCTACTATATAAATAGTAAAGCAAACAGCTAAAAGTGTAGTCACACGCAGGACTATAGGTCAAAAGAATTTACTCGTAGTTAGGTAAATTGTTAACTAAATTCATAAATATGGCAGATAAAGCCTTGAAATACTCTTTTTTTTGTTTGCTTGCGTGTTTATTTTTTAATTACAGCCAATCATAACTGAACTTAAAATTATCTCTATACAGCTTTATAACAAAAAAAAGTTATTTAAATGAAAAACTAGGAAATACACAATGTTTATGATGTGAGAGAGCACAGATAAGAAAAGTTGCATGAACATCGATTTCGAAGACGTGATTTTCTCCCATGAATTTTCACATAATTGAAATGCACCTTCAAAAGTTTTTGATGTGACCCTGAATTATGAATCCCATCCTCAAATCTCATATTTTAGGACATTATCTGCTTAATATGGTAACTTAAATGCCACTTAAAGTTATTAGAAAAACCTCTTCTATTCATGCTAATGGGGGCTTCCAAAAAAAACATGCTTGATGCTAGTTTATGTTAAATATCTGACTAGCATTTTAGGTGAAATGAATCTTCTAAGAAATCCTATCATAGTTTGTTTGTCTAAACTAGCGAGATAATGCAATTGGTAATAATTCTTGCTCCTACTTTGCATAAAGCCACTCAGTGCTGGTCTGTTTATTTTCATATGGACACAAAGACACACCTCTGTAGCAAACAGAGCCTATAAATGATAAAAAATCCCGACCCAAACCCAAGAATCAAGTTTTAATGGACTGAGTGGTTGATGGGCCTCATCTTTTCCTTCCTCCCATAAGCAGACCTCTCAGAACAACTTCACTCAGCACTTCCCCTTTCTGATTACTAGGTAGACACAGATTTTGAGGTTTAACTGATGCTTTAGCTTCCTCCCACACAGCATAAAGGGGGCCATTACTAACCCCATTACAAGGCAGCTACGACGATGAGAAAAAAATAAACACTCATTTGCATGTCTTTGATCACACACTTACTGTGGAAGATAAAGTGAGATGTGTTTGAAAAGTCCAGGCCACACCAAGTAATTAAGATGACTCCCTGAAACACTTTTCTTAATTTCTTTGAGGTTGGGAGAGTTTATGTTTTGGAAAAAAAGCTACCGCTTAGCTTTGGAGGAGACATCGTTAGGAATAGATTAAAGCCTGAGTTTTAACCATGCATTACGTAATGCGGTGCGTAGGAGATGCTCTGACTAAATAAGGACGTGAAAAGATATTCCCGAAATGCCACAGGACGTTCGGGATGAGACGAGAGCAACCTTACGTCATCCTGTGCTTGTTTGGATGGAGAGTGTTGTAGGCTTTTTGGACAAAGGAAAGAAAGGCAATTAAAGGCGAAACACAGAATTGACGACGGCCTTGTTGTATATTAGGTTTATTTTTTTATAAAGCAGTTGTGGTGGTAGACGGGGGAAATCCCATTATAAACCCGGCATGACTGGCCTAGCGGAAATACAGACTTATATGAGAATCATAGAGTCATAGTCATTATAAATGTACATGGTTTTGTGCATAGTTTTAAACAGGATCTGAAATGAATGGATTTGGTTATCGATTTATTACACGTTTTATTTTATTTTTAACTTTTTTCCACTGGACCAACCATATCAGGAAATGTCAGCGGTTAAGATCCTGGTCTTCCAATCAGAAGCTCACAAGTTCAAATCCACCACCACCTAGCTGCCACTAGTGGGCCCTTGAGCAAGGCCCCTAACGCTCCCCTGCTCAGTTGTAAGTCGCTCTGGATAAGGGCATCTGCCAAATAAATGTAAATCCTGCCGTGGTATGAGATGGTAAAGGTAAACAATTAATTCAAACTTGTTACAGTGACATTAACACCATGATGCCTCGTCCTGCCCTTGATTATTTCCATGCTTTATATCAATATCACAATCGATCCCTTGTCAAGCTTCGTTCCTATGTCGATATTTCAAATAAACAAACGTGAGAAAGTATGAGATTGTTCATGATTTAAAAAATCATGCTGGGTTTAAAAGTGCTATCTGCACTTCAGACTCCGATTTCAAGCTTCATTAAGTTTTTTTCACCCGTGCGACATGATGAAAAGAAAAACGCGTCCAGACTTCTAATTTCCCTTCGCTCATCTAAACACTTGAGCAGGTTTAAAAAAACGTGTAGACGCTTCTCATCTTCCACACGTATGATTTTGGTTAGTGTGTTGACTTCACGCCCTGTCCTTTTTTCCACCTTTTGCTCATGAGTCATGCTTTTTTCTTTACTTTTACTCATTTTCCTTCAAAGCACATAGTCATCTTGTTGTCATCACGTTTAGAGTAATTCCACACAGGAGTTTGAATATGGGTCTGATCCGGGTCAGTAAGCTCAGTGTTGTGTTTGCCAGGTGTTAGCCGTGTGCATCATCCAGTGGGAGCGAGTGCGAGGCTGCCGTTCCTCCGTGGTGCTCTTCCTGTACTGGCTGCTCAGCGTGGTTTGTTCTCTTGTTCCTCTGAGGGCGAAGATCCAGCTGGCCGTCGAACAGGTGAGAGAAATAACACGCATCCCCAATCTGGAGCATCCATTTCACGGCCCTGTCCTAAAACCCAGAAAGACAACACGTTTGCATACACCTGTATACAAACCCTCACGCACGGATGCACATACACATGTTAGAAAAAGAATTGAATAAAGAAATAATTGCAAAAAGCACACAAAGCAGGCATATGCACATGGTGTTTGCAGTACATTTGACACATTCCAGAGCTGCTTAAATCAGAAGGTTTTTGTGGCAGTTATTTATACTTTTGTTACGCTTTGTCACGTGAATATATGAACCGAAATCGAGGACGTAAAATGTACCAGTGTGAAATTTGGAATGATTGCTCAGAATGTGTTACTGTACATCTGATTAAATGCTCACCCCTTTTCATGGACAGAATGTAGGAATGTGTGTAGGAATGTGCGGTTCAGGATTCAGCTCTGCATAGTCCTGCGTAGTGAAATACAAACATTTCTGATCTATTGCTTGACAGGGAGCATGACCAGGTCAAATTATATCTTTCTAAATAATAATGAGCATTTTTTAAATAAAAGTCTAAGCCATACTTCAGTGCAAATATCCCAATAAAGCTTCGATAGCGTTCTAAACCTGAGTTTGCAGAAGTTATATTGGTAGTACAGATATGTTTTTTTTTCTCACTGCCTTACTAAAAGCTGACTTTATGCTTGCACGAGAGTAAAAAAAAGAGGCAGACTGAAATATATTTTGCGACCGCTTAAACCAAGGCTGACCCTGTTTTGTTCTGTGGCGGAGGGGAGGAATATAGTCGTATCTTGGCATGGTGCACTCTCAGCTCCGCAGCAAGATGTTTACTCTCGGCTTGCTGTTTCACAAATCCAGTGCAAAGTGCAGCCCTGGACCTCACACAACATGACACAGGCTCACCCCATCCTGACTGTGTGTTTAGAATCGCATATGACTGGCATATGGCGTTGGTAAATAACACACTTATTCGAGTTGCTTCACCACAAACGGAGGCCTCTGGCTTCCGGGAAGGCAACCTATGCCTTTCCAGAACGTAGCGTGACTCCTTGTGTTTACTATTCTTTTCATGCGTAATCCATTTATATGAAGCAGGCCATTAAATACTCTGGTTTTCACCATGATTTGCCTTAACTGTTCAAAATAAGCTTTATAGTATCATTAATGCCAGGGGCACGCCCATCAGGCTGCACTATCGAGCAAGCCTGGAGTCTCAACAATTTGCCTTCTGCAAGTTAAACACATATACACAGGAAAACGATCAACAACTCTGTGTCGTTAAGACTGTAAGTGGCCGTTAGAGGTCCATCTTGGAGGTTATTTTTATAGTGTTTTATTTCTCTTATTGACCTGTCAAATATTACACTTCATTTATTAAAGAGCATCATGTTACTTTTTATCCAATTAAAGTTTTAATTAATGGTTCGGAAACTGCACATTTTACTTCCTCGTTCCCTCTCCAGCCTCTTTCAAGCAAATAAGACACAAAAAAAGCATGATGTGGAGAGTTCCAGAACAGCATTCATACAGTATATGTATTATACAGTTGTTATTACACAATAGAATGGCACAAAATTATGTACAGGAATGAAGTTCGATTGTTTAGATATCATTAAAAACCATAAAAATTCCTTGGGAAGTCTGAGGCTACTGTGTGAGAAAGAAATGATGGCAAGCCACTATTATAGGTCTTCATTTTTGCAATGCACATTTTTTGGTCTGTCTCTATTTCTCCATCTCTCCGTCTCTTTCCTAAATCGTGTTTTTCTTTTAGGGTCTCACTCCTGATATTGTGCACTACTTGGCTTTTTTCTCGTACTTCGCCCTTCAACTGGCGCAGCTCTTCCTCAGTTGTTTCGCAGACCAGGCTCCTCCAGGCAGTGCTGTCCTCCAGGTAAGAGCACCACACCATTGTATGAGCACCACATACAAGATTTTAGGGAGCGAACATGTTGTTTAAGAAGATTTATGGAATATACAGTAAGACTACACCCCACCCGCAGAGGACACGTTCCTCATTTAGTGATGCCGTGTCATTAGTGAGAACTCAAGGAGATGTTTTGAAGGTTGGTTAACTGGTGAGTCATCTTTAGGAATCAGGCCCTCCTGCCTTGATAATGATATCTGCCCATTTTAGCCCTGAGACTGTGGCTCAGAGAACCCAGTATCTTGGTGTTTACTATGAAAAATACACAAGGCCACACATACAACACAAATACATTACAGAAAGTCTTTAGACAAAAACAAAAAACAAAAAAAAACAAGATCTGTTCAAAACATATCTGATCAGTTTTGATTACTTTTTAAATGTAGTATAATTATATACCGTATATATTTATTTTTCTGCCCATATTAACGTAACATCTATTTGCATCATGCATCTGGAATATGAACGATGAGAATGAGTGGGAAATAGAAGTGCCTTGTTTGTGTGAGTGCATGTGTGTGTGTGTGTGTGTGTGTCTGTGTAAGTGTCTCTCTGTCTAAGTGTGTGTAATGAGCTTGAAGCCACAGACATGAGTGCCACACCCCATGCTCCTCTCCTGGCTCAGTCACTTCCTGAGTTATTCACAGCATGCCACTGAATGAGACCTCCGGTGAAGAAATGCGTGTGTGTGTATGTGTGTTAGGATGGATGGATGGATGGATGGGGACGGGGCAGAGCTGAGGTCAGATGTGGGTGGAAATGTGTAGTAACTTGGCCCATGTCTAACACACACACACACACACACAAACACACACACACGTGCTCTGTCACTCAGTCACACAGACGCTCTCAATGGTTTTCTGTTTACTCTCAGTGCATTGCGGCCAGATGGGTTTTTTTAATCACCTAGCCTCGCTATCCAGGAAATCAACAGTGTAAAACCTGTTCACTCTAAAAATATTTCAATAACAATCTTTATTATTAAACATCTGTCCTACCTACACACCTACCTACACACCTACCTACCTGCACACCTACCTACCTACCTACACACCTACCTACCTGCACACCTACCTACCTACCTACACACCTACCTACCTGCACACCTACCTATACTACATAGACAAAAGTATTGGGACGGCTGATGGCTGGAGCCAGACTTTGGATGCCATATCATGAACTAGGAGACCGAAACCTGTTCCAGCATGACAGCCTGTACATGGGTTGAATTTGGTAGAAGATCTCCTGCTATAGAGCTCTAAAACCCATTGAACACCTTTGGGATGAATGTGAACGGCACCCCAGGCCTCCTCACCTCACCTACATCAGTAGCGAACTTTACTAACATGCTTGTGCCTGAAATAATCTCTACTAAGATCCACAAAACCTAGTGCAACATCTTTCCAGACGAGTGAAGCTTTTTATAACAGCAAATAGGGACTGAATGTGGAATGGGATGTTCAAATAAGGACCAACCAATCTTATAGTCAGGTGTCCACAAACTTTTGTCGATATAGTGTATCTGTTTACTTATCTGTTATACACACCATAATGCACAGGATACAATATACCAAACAACTTAAGAGTTATAAACATATAAACCTGGTCATTTGTTTTTCATTTCAGAATGCATGCCCTGTACAGGATGCGTCCTTCTTGTCAAAGATGCTCTTCTGGTGGTTCAGTGGGTAAGAAAGACAACCTTGTCCTTATCATATCAACTTTTTCGCATTCAGCATTCATAGAAGGAGTTTCAGAATTTTGTAAAAGCACTTTCTTAACATGCCGAGACGCATTGTTTTGTCTTTTTTGAGAGAGAAATAAAAAAATGTGATTAATGATATTATGGGTTCTTCTGGGTGTTTTTTTTTTTTTTTTTAGATCCAATCACATTTGATCTGTAAATTATTAGAATTGTTGTAGAATAATTGCAATATAAGTGTACAATAGGTGTACTAATAGGTGCGTGTTTTGTGTGTCTGCAGGTTGGTTGTTAAAGGCTACCGCACCCCTCTACAGGCAGAAGATCTGTGGCCTCTGCGTGATGAGGACACGTCCCATAAAATCCTCTCAGATCTGGAAGAGGAATGGACCACAGAACGCACCAAACTGCAGCAGTATGAACTTTTTCTATAATCCTGTTTATTATCCATACTCGTATTCCCATTCAGTCCCAATTGAGATATTTCCTGATGTGTTCTACAAATTGGGTACATAAAGGGGTTTCTGGGTGATGTTTGCTTAGATATTCTTACAGCGACATATTTCATGCCTTTCATATCAGATTTAACCACCAGGAAAGGACACACTGCAGCTTCTGGTTTTGTCTTAGCTAAAAGTTTACAAGTCAAGACATTTATGCCATCGTTGCGGGTTTTTTATTGTTTTGCCTCCAATAATAATCAGCGCAATCAAACAAAATCTGAACAATGGCAACTACAGCAGCTGTAAATGGATCAAACCGAGGCCATTGACATAAATGTCCACTTCTTAATTCATTTCTACTTTGAGGATCGTGTATGTTCTATTGTTGGATCCTCTTCAAAAGCTTTACATGCGTCAATTGCCTTTTATGACCTGTGGAAAACCGACACATTGTGTGCCCAAAGCTCCCCCTGTTTTTAATTAAGGACCTACACACAAAGCTGTAGAGCTTCATGCTAAAGGCTTTTTCTTTGCTCATATTTTTTTCAACAAAGCAAAGAAGTTAAACTCACTCTTATTAATGTTTATTTGTTTTTTTATTTTATATTTACTAGGCAAGAAACACAGCTCAACAGCAGTGTGGTGTTGGGAACCCGTTTACCAGACCAGGCCCAGCTCCTCAGAAAGCTGCAGAAGGAACAAAGCTCGGGATTTTGTCTTTTACGGACGCTCGCACGCAACTTCGGGCCCTACTTCCTGTCAGGAACGTTGTGCCTCGTAGTCCATGATGCTTTCATGTTTGCCATTCCACAAGTCCTCAGGTAAGCCTGCAAGACATCCATCAAATTAGGGGAGACACAATCTGGTCCTGTCCGGTTCTTTCTATGTTTTTTCGAAGTCCAAGAACTTTTGCATGTGGAGGCAAGTTTATGAAAATACTCCTCATTAAATAAACACAGAGCCTGAAATAAATGTTCTCCTGATGGTTCAAAGAAACTTTAAAAAATGTTTCTCGGTGTCCATCGTACGGTTCATGATATCTCTGAAAAACAGGAAGTCACAGTTTGTAGCAGGTGCTCAGCCAGTCGGTGTCAGCCCAACAAGGGAGAGATTGGGTTGTTTATGGCCACAGATGGGCAATTATGGCTTAGAGTCTGAACGTTGGTCAGAACCAGTCACCGCAACCCTGTGCCCGGTGTAGACACATCTGCTTCAGTGGAGCTGAAGCGCAACAGCTGAGGTTGTGGTTGAAAAATGGCCAGGGCAAGAAAGTCAGCCAGCCAAACAGAAGTTCGAGACAACCACCAGCAAACTACGGCAGTAAACGTTGCCCTTTTTGCACTGCAAAGTGATTGTGTCTGGAATTTAGATAGGGCCAGCTGATGGAAAGTAAAACCTAGTTTCTAAGAACGCATTGTCTTTAATGAACAGTGTTGCAGAGAAAGCGCTAAGCTCAGAGTGGAGTAATTAAACACTTTCACAAGTATTGCTCTTTTTCTTATAGAATCATGACATTTTTTCGCTCAATCAGCACTTTTTTCTGCCGAATGACAAGCTTTTACAAACTTTTTACTTGCAAAATTCTTCACCATTCATGACAAGGTGTTTTTTTCTTTTTTAAGCACAGGGTCAAAGATAAATATCGAATCTACCCCTTACAGGGGTTGAATTGTGGTGTGGAAGCCCCTTTGTGGCATTCTTTGTATCATTTGAGATGTGTTATATCGTGTTGTTCAATCTCATGAACAACAGGTTCTGTCCTAAAGGTTTAATTTACTAACTATTTGCTTGGTAGCATTTGCATTTTTATTATCTTTGTTTTAAGATCTGGATGGAACAGAAATACTTTCAGATTCTTTTCTGGAGAGGAAACAACATTCTGTAAGGCTTTAAAGATCACACAATATCGAAGTAACTGATGCAAAGCAGTTACACCAATGGACCGAATATTTCAATTTGAAAATGAAAACGGTCTCTTTACTGTAGGGTTTGTAAAATTCCCCATAATCCGCAAAGCTGTGATACAATTTCTTCACAGGAACTCAAATAAAAACTCAAGGTCTCTATTAACTTAATCCCTAACACAGATGTATCTATAAGCTCTAAATGATTAGATTTCTACTTTATATTTGTATTACTTTTCATTCATGACCTCTACGTTTAGTAAAGCAGACCTGCGTGAATGAAACTCTTCAGGTTTTAACCTGTAAACATTTTCGTTTCCAGTCTGCTCCTGGGCTTTATGAGGGAGGAGGACGCTCCGCTGTGGAAAGGATACTTCTACGCTACACTAATGTTCCTCCTCTCCTGCATGCAGTCCCTCTTCAACCACCAGTACATGTACTCCTGTTTTACTGTGGGCATGAGAGTGAAGACGGCTGTCATGGGCCTCGTCTACAGGAAGGTACAAGCTTCTTTGGCTGGCACTGAACACATATGATCTTTGTGTACACGCTAAAGTGAAAACAGTTTGTAGCTACCATTTGGAGACAAGATCTTACCTGGAAAATGAACATATTAAACTTTAAATATAGTTAAAATGAACAAGATTTAACTCTATTAGTAAGATAAAAATAAGAGCTTGACATGCTCTTATCCCCAATTACAAATCGTCCTCTGAAACAGTCCTCAATCCTGAAAGGAAAAGGTGCTTTATACTTATCACATGTACATTACAGCACAGTGAAATCTTTCTTCATATATCCCATCAATGTGAGGAAGCTGGGGTCAGAGAGCAGGGTCAGCCATGTTACAGCACAAATGGAGCACAGAGGGTTAAGGGCCATGCTCAAGGGCCCCAAGAGTGGTAGCATGGCAAAATCAGGGCTTGAACCCCTGACCTTCCAAGCAGTAAGCCAGAACCTAAACCACTGTGCTACCACTTTCTAACGGACTTGCTCATGGTCGTAAATAAGTTGTTGTAAAAACATTAACGTATAAGGATGAGCAAATAAATACTAAAGTCTGTCCAATCTCACATTGGGCTTTCTAATGACTGATCATGTTTCTGTCCATCTGCCTCTCTGTAGTCACTGGTGATGAGCAGTTCCGCACGGAGGACATGTACAGTCGGAGAGATCGTGAATCTGGTCTCGGCTGACACCCAAAAGCTCATGGATTTTGTTGTGTACTTCAACGCTGTGTGGCTCGCCCCCATAGAGATTGCTCTCTGCCTCTTTTTCCTCTGGCAGGTAAGCTTCTCAAAAGGGTCTTCATTTCAACCACAAGCATGATGATCACGTGTTTCTGACCTAGATTTGTAATCACTTGCACTGTCCTTGCAATGTTGCAGCATTTGGGACCATCTGCTCTGGCTGGCATCACCACAGTCTTTCTCATCTTCCCTCTAAACGGATTCATTGCCAAGAAGAGAAGCAAACTGCAGGTGCTGTAGCAGGGATTCAATCAAATTAAATAAAATAAAGCTTATTAGTAAACAGGGTAAAAAAAAAGGAAGAATATTTAAACTAGTTGAATGTTTGTATCATGCGGTCAGCAGTAAACAGCTTTGCCTCAAGCTGTCGTCAGCTAGAAACGTTTGGTACCATGGAGTCTGTCCTCTGGGACTAGCTGTGCTCAGGTGGATGAGAGACAAAACAAACTTATTTTTAACTCATTTCACTTCTCCAAACCATAACTCTGGAGCAGACAATGGTCAGTGTTAAATCTTTACAGCTGGTTTAGATAGCACACCGAACACAAAGCAAAGTGTGGGTGTGTGGCTTGGAATCAAGCTCCTCATTTCTTTGATCTCTCCACATTTCTTCAGATGGAAGACAACCACAGTGGACCAAGTAGCAATATTTATTCCTCTTTTTGAAAGCAGTAGATGCTTGCACCCTCAAAGTCATAGAACTTTGGTTGTATCCTTGGCCTGTGTCTATGTCTGGACCATCTGAGTTGCGAGACGCTGGCTGACCCAGTTTTCTAGAAATACCATGTCCTAACAGCATGTTCTTTTATGATAATTGAGATATGGTGCATTTCTAAAAATAAAAAAAAACACGCAGAATGCAGGAAACCCAAACCCAAGACTTTGTCCAATAGTGGACATTTGAATATTTAACCAGACAGGAATTTTGTCTGCATTCATCATCCCTCTGTCTTTCACACAATATACTTGCTGACTTACTCTATAAAAACTGTAACCAGAAATCTTCCTGATTTTCCATATTTCATTTTTAAAATCGCAGGAGATCCAGATGAAGTTTATGGACGGTCGAATCAAGCTCATGAACGAAATCCTGAATGGCATAAAAATCCTGAAGTTCTACGCCTGGGAAAAGGCTTTCCTCGAGCAGGTCTTGGGTTACAGAGAAAAAGAGCTCCAAACTTTAAAGAAGTCCCAGATCCTCTACTCCATCTCCATTGCTTCCTTCAACTCTTCATCCTTCTTGGTACGTAGCAGACATGATAAATATTCACCATTTCGCAGACGTTACTCCGACATTCATCAACTAAACATTTTTCCCATCTCCATGCTCAGATCGCGTTTGCCATGTTTGGTGTGTACGTACTTATGGATGACAAGAATGTGTTGGATGCTCAGAAGATTTTCGTCTCCATGGCACTCATCAACATCCTAAAGACTCCACTGAGCCAACTTCCTTTTGCTATGAGCATCACCATGCAGGTACTACCATCTCCACCAACAAGAATGTGTCGATCCTCCACTCTACATACATCTTCTAATGTGTCTTTTATATCGCAGGCTGTTGTCTCACTCAAGCGTTTGGGAAAATATTTATGCCAAGAAGAACTAAAGCCAGAAAATGTGTCCAGAGATGCTTTTAAGATGGGTGAGTTGTATAATACAATATATAAATATATATTAGGGCGCTGTAACATTATACAGCTTTATGTTTTGCTGAATATAATTCCGTAGAGATGCGCAACAGATTTATGTTAATTTGTCAACAGCTGCTGAATTCCATGGCCGTGTGGCAGCGTTGCGCCACTTCCTGTTCCTTTCGGTAGATTTAAAGAGCAAAAGAGAAAAAAAACAGACCGAGAGCAATTAGATACGCAATGCAGCGGCCTGTGCTAGACTGCGGTTTCAACACAACCTTCTATTTTTGTGAAACACAAACACATTTTGGCTCAGCGAACTGTCAGTGCAGAATGCAGACAGCTCATGAAAACGGCTATTTTAAAGATGATGCTAATTAGACTGTGCCTAATTAAGGAGAGGCTTTAATTCCGAAAAAAGAGGAAGTTTACTTTCACAGACAGTCCTCTGCTCGCACCTTAATGATTCCAATACGCTCGGAAGGCATATACATGTACGATTAGAGCACGTGCGGAAACTGCTAAGCGGGGTTTTATAGTGGAATTGTTGGTGATGTTTCCTTCTTATGATGTTTCTCTCTGTTGTTTTTTTCACTCAGATGAAGAAAGTGTTGTGGTTGAAAATGGGACTTTCAGTTGGTCTAAAGACGGTCCTCCTTGTTTGAAAAGGTACATGATATGTAAAAAAACAGTGTTGGATAATGGATGAAAACATACAGTATCTCACAAAAGTGAGTACACCCCTCGCATTTCAGCAACCATTCAGTATCTTCTCCAAAGACAATACTATAGAAACTTCTGTACTGATATACAAGCTGCATGTTGACTGCTATAAAATATATCCAAGTTTTATTTCTATAGTATTGACCCTTGAAAACATATAATAAAATAGTTGCTGAAATGTGAGGGGTGCACTCACTTTTGTCAGATACTGTATGTTACCTGTATCACCCAGAAATTTTTTTTTCCTTTTTGGGAAACCTTAAAGACTTTCTTGTCCGTTCACATTACATAAACAAACACATTAATACTAACCTAGCTACAATATTAACTTAAATGGTATAAGTGTAATGAATGAACAATCCTACTGTAATTAGCAGTGTTGTGTAAATATGCGTGTGGTATTTGCAGGATCAGTGTGAGAGTTCCTCGTGGTGCACTGGTTGCGGTTGTTGGAAATGTTGGCAGTGGGAAGTCGTCCTTACTCTCTGCCATGCTCGGAGAAACGGAAAGGAGAAGTGGAAGTGTTTCGATCAAGGTAACAATGGCTGAATTCTAAAATATGTTAACATTTTTATCATCACATCTTAGTTGATCTAATGTTTTTTATATTTTTCTTTAGGGATCGGTATCTTACGTCCCTCAGCAGGCCTGGATTCAAAATGCTACATTGCAGGACAACATCCTGTTCGGAATGGAGAAGAAGAAGAGCTGGTACCAACGTGTACTGGAGGCCTGCGCTCTGCTGCCTGACCTTGACATCCTACCAGCAGGAGACACCACTGAGATCGGCGAGAAGGTGCTCACGAAGTTACGCACATAGAAGAACTTTAAAAAATTGCTCGTCACTGAGGGTTCCTCAAAGGTTATTTGGATAGTTAAGTAAAACCAAAGACACCAAAGAACCATGAAGGTTTCTCATTGTGTTTAATCTATGTACACATCCAAAGAAACCCTGAGAAACCCTTTCTCTTCAAAGATTTTCAACATTTATACTTTTTTAGAAAACATCTCCAATAACTTGACCTCTAAGCCATTAAAGTATCTGAAGAAAAATCTAATGAGCTTGCAAATGCAAAGCAGTTCAACCAAACCATTTATTGGGGATCTGTAAAATGTGAGGAAACTCTGAGAACTTGGGGGTCTGTCAGCAGAAGTCTTGTATAGGAGATACTGAATATCAGGTGTAGATTGAAGGGATACATGAACAGCATTAATGGAGCAAGAGAGATGGGAATTTATAGGAAGTTAACTATGTACAAGGTGATGTTGTTTTACTATACTGTGATTTCATCATTCCTTTTTGCGATTGTGCTTTAAAATCGCTAAATTGTTCACAGGGTTTGAACCTGTCCGGAGGTCAGAAACAGAGGGTGAGTCTGGCTCGTGCAGTCTACAGGAAAGCTGATATCTATTTGCTGGATGATCCTCTGTCTGCTGTGGACGCCCATGTGGGTCAACACATCTTCGATAAAGTCATCGGGCCCAAGGGTGTGCTGAGAGACAAGGTGAAATGAAGCTCTTTTTTTTTTCTTCAACAGAACAAAGAGAGACTTGAAATAATATTTTTAACATCAATAAACTCGACACGTATATGTGAGCCAATGTGTGCTCATGTTTGAGCTTTTTGCATGCATCTGATTTGGCATGGAGTCAGACATAACACACTCTATGCAAAAAAATGTGCTCAAACACACATCTAAAAATGATCCCTGAACAGGCTGGCCATGCAGTTTTCCATGAAGGTTAACATTGTTCTACTTTTGGCAGACTCGCATTCTGGTGACCCACGGGACAAGCTTTCTGCCCCAGGCTGATCTGATCCTGGTGCTGGTTGAGGGAGAGATCACTGAGAGTGGATCCTACCAGGAGCTGCTAAATCGTAATGGAGCCTTTGCAGAGTTTATCCATACTTTTGCCAGCACGGAAAGAAAGGAGAGCTCCACACAGCGAGGTACATCAAACCCTTTCAAAATAGATATATTTTTAATATGTATTTTCACATTTAAACAGTCGGATAAATCTAAATTAATTTTTTGTCAATTAAAAAAAAAGAGTGTTTTTTGTTTTAGGCTCCAGAAAGTCCTGCTCAAGGCTCAGCGTAACAGATTTCATGCCATTCTCCAGAGACCTTTCTCAGGAGCAACTTATTGGGTGAGTATACCCAAAAGAAAAATACAAGTTCATCCAGTCTTATCGCCAAATGATTCCAACCAAGCACATGCTGCTTCTTATATTCGATTGAAGGCCACTATACAGGTGAAAGATGGGTTGGACCAAAACATACTGCCACATTGCAGATAAAACTAAAAAAAAAAAACTCAATGTCTCATTTGAAGATATTTATTAAAATTCCTTAATTCCTATAATTCAAATTTGTATAACTAGAAGTGCTTGAGATCATTGCCATGTGTTGTCATTATAGAATCATTTATACTCACTCGCCCTCCTTCTCTTTCCTCAGTGGTGACACAAACAGTGTCACTATTCAGAGTGTAGACCCTGATATTGAGAAAGAGCAAATTCCTGAGGACCTAGGGAAACTGACTGAAGTGGACAAGGCTCGAATCGGCAGGGTGAGTTTGCCATGTAGACAAAGAGAAAATTACACTTAATACCAAAACCATTTGGCTTTCACCAAGATAAGTATCACAAGTTGGTCATATTTTATGGCTGTGGCTCATATTTCTGCCTCTTTCTATCTTCCCAGGTGAAACTGGAGATGTACGTCGAGTACTTCCGCACCATCGGTTTGGCTCTGATCGTGCCCATTCTGTTCCTGTATGCCTTTCAGCAGGGTGCTTCTCTGGCATATAACTACTGGCTCAGCATGTGGGCTGACGAGCCAATCATCAACGGTACACAGCTCAACGCTGACATGAAGCTGGGAGTCTATGGAGCTCTCGGGTTTGCACAAGGTAACTGATGAATGGATCCTGATCCGTCTTATGCACAATTACAGATTTGTAACTGCCGATAATATGTAATCAGTGAAACCACAGGTTTTTATTAATATTCACATGATTGGTGCAGCGGTGGACAGTAACGAAGTAAATGTAATTCGTTATTGTACTTAAGTAGCTTTTCGTCTTTTTCTTTACTTAAGTGTTTTTATTTGCGGAACTTTTACTTTTGCTCAACTACATTTTGTGAAATCAGTCGTTCCCTTTTATTTATTAGGATAAAAAACGTAACCGGTCAAACACGCAGCGAGACACCAATCAGGATCGAGCGTGTGCTATGTTTTGAACTTGTTTCGATCGGCGCTTGGTGTATCTACTGATCACCAACATACAGTTCAGCATCAGTTCAAGAGCAAGAAGTAGAGAGGAAGAAATTATGGAAGAAACTCCTGATTCCTTTTTTTTTTCAAGGCTTTGGGCTCATTAACATTTGAATACAATTCAATCAGCGTTTGACTTATTAATATCAGTGCTAAGAGTCACATTAGAGTCTTTTCACATAAACTGAGTTAATTAACAAGAGTCTGGAGTAACATTTTCCCAAGTGTATCTCTACTTTAACTCACCAACATGGTTTGTGTACTTCGTTCACTAGTGAAATTTCTTTGAGAATTGAACACAAGTCCAGGTGCATTGACTTAATGGTGAATAAGTAGTCTGTGCTATTAGTTAGACCTGGGGTCATTAACCTTCGAATCCAGCCTTGTTATATGATATCCTTTATGTTTTGCTGTGTCAATTTTAGGCATAGCCATTTTTGGCACCACAGTCGCCATCTCTATCGGGGGAATCATTGCCTCTCGCCAGTTGCACCTGGACCTGCTGAAGGATGTTCTTCGCTCGCCCATGTCCTTCTTTGAGTCCACTCCCAGCGGCAATCTGCTGAATCGCTTCGCCAAGGAAATTGACGCTATTGACTGCATGATACCTGATGGCCTTAAGATGATGTTGGGTTATGTTTTCAAGCTGATGGAGGTGTGCATCATAGTGCTGCTCGCCATACCTTTTGCTGCAGTCATCATTCTTCCTTTGGCGCTATTTTACGCCTTTGTGCAGGTTTGTGCTGTTTTGCACTTTTTCAATGAAATTATGAATTTTTTGGACTGGATTTTGACTTTTTTTTTTGTCTCACTTGCTCACAAAAGAGTTTCTATGTGGCCACATCATGCCAGCTAAGACGTTTGGAGTCCGTGAGCCGCTCTCCTATCTACACTCACTTTAATGAGACGATTCAAGGTGCCAGTGTGATCCGTGCCTTTGGTGAGCAACCACGCTTCATTCTGCAGGCCAATCAGAGGGTGGATCACAACCAGACTGCCTACTTCCCCCGATTTGTGGCAACTAGGTAAGACACCAGGCTGTACACAGATAATTCCAAGCATAATTAGGCATTTAAGCAATTAGCTTCTGGGAAAATATGATCACTAGGTTTGCATCTATTACTCTTAACTTTGTGGTCAGAGATTTCATAGTGGGATATTTAGACATGATGATAAGAAAGGTTCAAAATTTAAGATGTTTTCACCAGTCTGCATCCAGGGCAAGTCATTTTTAAGAGGAGCTCAAAACTATAGATTTGCTTTTACCTAGATGTGACACTGCCAAAGTTTTTTGCAGACACCCCCTAAGCTCATTGAAAGCCCTAGACCATCTTCAGAAGTTCAGGGATTGGTTGTCTGGATCACTCCTAGCCCTGAAAACAGCCTTCATATTACACCATGTGTATTAAATGCTTGAGGCAAAGTCCAGAGTCTGGAAAACCCCGCAAATGTGAACATGATCATAGCGACCTTTTGAGGTCTTTATCAAAGTTAAGACTCTTGATCCTGAAACACGATCGTTGAACTGCATCACGTCTTAAATGTATCTACTTCCTCAAGACTGATATAAAAAAGAATCCTATACACATTTCCTTCCTATGCTGAGCTCTTGTTTTCTTCAGCTACTTGACATTCTAAGGTTACAGTGATGGTAAGAAATTGCGAAGGGAGCAGTATGTAATAACAAAGCAACCTCCCCGAAAACATAGGCTGCCATTTATTTGCAAGCGTTACGCACAGACATTTTAAACCAGTCTTAGGATAAAAGCCTCGGAGGTCTTGTAAAGGTCGATGGTGTTAACAGAGTGGGATTCTTCATGCCTTTTCTTTGCAATCGTCACAGCTGGTTACGTCACGTTCATTTGAACTAGGAATGTGAAAAAAGACCTTTGGGATCTCCAGAGCTGACGTGTTTCTTTGCTCCTCTGCAGGTGGCTGGCCGTGAACTTGGAGTTCCTGGGAAATGGTGTGGTATTAGCTGCTGCAGTTCTCTCTGTGATGGGCAAAGACACTTTGAGTCCCGGGATTGTCGGCCTGGCGGTGTCTCATTCCCTTCAGGTGAGAGTTCAGTATTACTGAATTTTTGCAATCCAAACCATGGGATCCCCACAGGCTCTTCTGGAGATCTTGTTGTATCCCTGTTGCTTATCTTTTTTCGTTTTTTCGCAACATCCTGTCTTGTATGCTGTCTAACCTCAAACATAATCCTACCATCTTGCAAAAGCACCACCTGTATGATTATGTCTTGCCGTATGGGTTTTGTTAGATGACAAAAGCTGTAGCTCAGGCTTATATAGATCCCAAATCTCCAGCACGGATTTGAAATAAGCTTTAATGATTTATTATTCAGGTCACGGGAATCTTGAGTTGGATTGTGCGGTCATGGACGGATGTGGAGAACAACATAGTGTCGGTCGAGAGAGTGAAAGAGTATGCAGGCACGCCTAAAGAGGTGAGCAAAGTGTGGGCCAGTTCCTCTGTGTATAGTGTTACACAGTTTTATGACACAGGGTTATTAAAAACCCAAGTTTAATTGGATAATCGCTTTAGAGCACAAGTCCCAAAACTTTTTTCTTTTAGGGTCACATCATTTTTTTTTCTTTTTTTTAATGGTGGGGCCGGGTCGCTCTATAACAGACAATTACATGGGCCAGAGTGACTACCAGTATTATTGTGGAGATTTTATTATAATTGTAAATGTATTTATTTTGCCTCTAAATGCTAGATTAGATTAATATTTTGTTCTGCACCATACAGAAAAATAATTACTTTTAAAGAGATATATAGTCTATTAGAAGAGCATTATTATCATAATGACATTTTTTCCATATTCATTGCTATTGAAATCAAAATATTTACCTACTCATGCATATGCATATGGTTAGTGGATGAATTGAACAAATAATAAAAAAAAGTAAGAAAATAAATCTTAATAACAGAGGGTCGACCGATAGCTGATTTTACAGATACTGATTGCTAAGTTGGATCGTACTTGCTGATAATCAAATGTTTTTTCATATGGATACTGGGTAAAAAAAACAAAAAAACATGTAAATGTGCTAAAAATATTCATTATTCATTATTAAATATCATTATATAAATAATAAATAATAAATCGATCACTCTCCGTGCAGCGCACACTTTCTCGTGTAGAAAACAACAACCAGCATGTGGTGCCCTGTTTCAAGGCAAATCTGATCTTAAGCATCTTATATTTTCTTCTCGCAGGCTGAATGGAGCTCAGAAAATATTTCACTACCACTTGCTTGGCCTCAGACAGGAAGCATAGAGTTCCAGGATTACGGTCTGCGCTACCGTAAAGGTCTAGAGTTTGCTTTAAAGGGCATCTCACTACATATCCAAGAAAGAGAGAAGGTAGGTAAAACAAAAACACGATTGTTAATTATTCACACTTACCGGGTTAGTTACATACCTCTTTCAGAAAATATCATTTTTTAATCTGTAAATGTCATCCTTTCAGATCGGCATTGTGGGAAGAACCGGTGCCGGGAAGTCATCACTAGCCCTGGGAATTTTCCGCATCCTGGAGGCAGCGAAAGGTGAGATTTACATCGATGGGTTGAACATCGCTAAGCTCGGACTCCACGATCTGAGATCCCGCATCACCATCATTCCACAGGTGAGAGTGCCTATGAAGATAGCAAAATTAATTTTAAGTATAGGTTTAAGCAATATATGAAATCAGATTTAGCAGTTTTTGAAAAGACGTTATTTCTCTCACAGGATCCTGTGCTGTTTTCCGGATCCTTGCGTATGAATCTGGATCCATTTGATGCCTACTCAGATGAGGAAGTGTGGAGCGCCTTAGAATTGGCCCATTTGAAGAACGTCATTTCAGGGCTGCCTGATAAACTTAATTACGAGTGCTCAGAAGGAGGAGAAAATCTTAGGTGAGAATACCAACACCATCTTCAACATCATCTAGCAACTGGATGATGCTATATATATATTTGGCCTTTTTACATTCCTTATTGCAAATGAATTAGAAATCTTTTGGCTGTTGGTGAATAAATAATCTTTATCCGATTACTATTTCCCTGTTTTTCAGTCTTGGCCAGCGGCAGCTAGTATGTTTGGCAAGGGCTCTCCTTCGTAAGACCAAGATTCTGGTTCTGGATGAAGCCACAGCAGCAGTGGACCTGGAAACAGACACACTAATTCAATCCACCATCCGCAGCCAGTTTGAGGACTGCACTGTGCTAACCATTGCACACAGACTCAACACCATCATGGACTACACCAAGTAAGTGTTGGTTGAAGTGATGGAACCAAACAGTAATAAATGAATAGATCATGTTTTCTAAACAGACCAGATTAGGATTCACATTAAACAGGTTTATAGGGCATCTGGTGAAGAACGCATTACTATCTCAATGCAACAACGAAGAGCAAAACAGTAACGAATGATGTTCTTTGCTTTTTTGCAGAGTTCTTGTAATGGACAAAGGACATGTAATTGAAATAGATTCCCCTGCGAACCTGATTGCACAGAGAGGCCATTTTTATCGGATGTGCAGAGAAGCTGGATTGGTGTAACACGTGCTCTGGCTCTGCTGCTGGTTTTGTAGCTCTTTAGCACCGCCTTGTGGTGGACTTCAAGCATTAATTACACCAAGAGTCTTCCCCCTGCTGGCCAGTGTCATAATAAAAAAAAAAAAGAAAGCAAAGCTATAAAAGCAACATGGTGCTCCAGTAAATAAGAGGGGTAATGATTTCCAGAAGTTTTTTTTAACGTTTGTTTGTTTGGCTGTCTTTTTTTTAACGAATGCACAGTCATGTATTAGTCAATGAAGCGAAGCATAAAACGTATCTACTCAGGTGAACATGCTCAAGAGCACCAGAATCATTGTAAACTGGAAGATCGTCTCAATCTCTTTGCTCGTTTCCATCTCACCTTGTGAGTCAAAAAGACTTGAGCTGGAAGAAACGACGTGTAAATAACTGTACATAACACGAGACAAGTGGCGCAGCATCCGGTCCAAGCTACGCCAAATCGCCAAAAGATTTCCCCGCTAAGCAAGAATGTGAACGATGCTACGCACGTCTCCATCTAGCAAAAGGAACGTGCATCTGTGTAGAAGCTTAGGGGAAAACAAGTTTACTGACAGTGCTGCAAACACTCCATCCGCACGAAAGGCCCTCCAAAGGGCCTCTATATCGAGACTCTCCCACTCGGAAGCCATTTCAGCGTTTTTAACGAGGGCGTCGAGGAGAAACGGCGTCTAAAATCCGGCGATGTTGCGGTGCCCGTTTAATTTCTAGCAAACGTAAAATTTAATTTACATTTCACAAAGAATTTTGGATGAAAACCGCAAATCCAGATCTCCGAACAGATGTATATTAACACGAATTTGAATAACACAAAGACTAATGATCAGGGAAAAGGGCGAAATTTCACGATCATTAACAATTTTGCACTTTTTCCATCAAATGTAATATTTTGTATAATTAAAAAAAAGCTCTCGGTTACTGTAACTCAATAGAGGAGGAGCTTCAGAACATTACAACACTATGCAAAGTTGAACATTCAGGTGCCTTTGCATTTATTTATGTTTTTTTTTTATTAATATATACACATTTGCTTATGTACTGAAAGTTCTTCTACAGGTAGTTTGGATGTATTTTGTATCTGTATAATAAATTTTTTCTACAATAATCTGGTCGAGTATTGAATACATTTTGGTTCAGACACACACAAAAGCACTGGTGAGAAATCTGAGTACCAAACTATATTTATTGTATACAGTAGTAAAGGACAACAAATAATGTACAAATCAGTACAGAAAAAAATGAGACCACACGGACGCCGATTCAGTCCCGACTCTCGTGGACGCCAGAATGTAGGGGGACGAATAAGACTATTCCTCTTCAGGGTGACTGTCGCCCGACACGGAGCAGAAAGTGTGACGACTTGTTGCCTTTGAAAAGTGAAAAAAAGGAAAAGGGGGGGGGGGGGGGGGGGGAATATAATAGAGGGACTTATAGGCGATTTATAATAAAAACCTGGACTAATCCGGGACATATTTGGGGTTTGGTCAAGAAAACACCAAAGATTCCTTTATTCTCTGCAGTTGAACCAACTAAGGCTGGATGGGCGTCCTTTCAGTTAAACATGACATGGATTAAAAATAGAATTAAAGCTGCACAAGACAAAAAAAAAAAGAAAAAAAAAAAAAGGATCAGGTCTCCTCCTAATTTGGCAGGTTTGATACTGATGGTGGGAATGGACCGTTTTATTGATCAGAACAGGAAACTCTGGGCTGGGCTTTTTTTTTCACAAGAAAATGGACCTTCTTGTTCATATAGCAGCCATTTTAAACCCTACGGCAGCCATCTTGGATTCGCCTCAGCCACACGTTACCTCGTGTGTCTTTAAATATTGGGAAAGAAAGAGGGAGAGGGGGCGGGAATCAGAAAGAATGAGAGTCCAACCCTAAGAAAACTAGGGAGGATCATCCAAACCAACACGACAAAAAAAAAAAAAAAAGAGTAAATAAACAGCACAGTTAAACATTTTGGGGTTCGAGTCAAATAAAACAGCCGAGAGATCCCACCCCCACCCCCCCATTGTGTGGAGGAGCGAGCTTAGCGATGGCCGCCTGTTTGCTGTTGAAATACGTCGATAGTGTCCTCGTCTTCCATCTCCAACTGCGAAAAGAGACGAGGTTTCGTTACGCTTTTCACTCGATGGCGCCAAGACGCGCCAACTCAAGTTCATTAATGCTAACACGGCACTTTTAATGCTTCAGCTTGAACGTGTCTCACACACACACACACACACACACACACACACACACACACACGTAGGATCACGGCTGTGAACTCACCTGTGCTGGCGTATCCGTCTCGTTTATCGGCTGGCCATCAAACCTAAACCTAATCTGTCTTATCGACAATCCCTGCAAGAAACGGCAGAAAAAATCTTTTAGTGCGAAACATCATGAGGTTATTCCAGGAGAACAAATTCAACCTGAATGCAAGGACACGGTCCAAATATCAGAATCGACACAATGTTCACACAACCTTGAAAACCCTTTGTTCTCGTCTACGTTGAGGTCCGAAAAAACATCACGTGGGCGAATTACAGTTAAACATTTAACTACAATTATATCGAACTACTTCGAACCTCCCTCACTTTTACAACATGATCTTGGATTTTCGATCAAATCAGCAAACCACCAAATGGGAATAAATGGATAAGATCAGATCAGATCTCATCCTGATGATTAACCAGAACTTTATTTTAGAAACCACACGTCATGCCTGGTTTGAACTTTCGAGGGAAATGTTGACGCTTTTCCGCCATCGCCAAAATGGCGCCGTTACGGCTCGATCATCTGTTCATCTTTCTAACACCACGTCTAAACTCAACATCTTTCTCCATCTAACCACAGCTTACTCATCTACCTTACATCTTCTCTCAAGGTGCCCTTTCATTTTTTTCCACATTTCCAGGTGACTGATGCTCATTTTTCCACCCTGCAACCATAAAAGTGAAACCAAAACCATGTTTTCTATAAATTCACCCATGCATCTTGAACGCATATCCTGACACTCTCACCTGTCTTTCGCAGTACGCTTTCATTAACTTGCTGAGCGGCGTGTGCCTCTTAATTTTAAACTGGACCACGGAACCGTCCTGTCCAGCCACCTTCAGGTTGATGTGGTCATTCTCTGTCTTCACTCCCTCCTAAAACACACACACACACACACACACACACACACACAAAAACACAAACACCTTGATTAGATCACACATTATGGTTTTGGAGAACATGAGAAGATTCTGAAATGAGACACATATACAACATCTTGTATTTATATCCTGGATTGGGCCTGGAGAACATTTTTGGTGAGTTCTCTGGTGGAAGAGAGGAAGCTGGGTTGATATGCGCGTGCATGTTTTTCTCTTTTGTGCATACCGGGTTTTTTTGCGTAAGATACGCAAAAAAAAAAAAAGATCAACCAAAAGCGGTATTTTTATTTATTTGTTTAATATAAAGTGCACACAAAGACGATACAAGAAGCAACAACGGGAAAATGGCGCTATAACAACACAGGAGGTTGTACATTAGGTGGCTGCAGCGACCCGCTTTTTTTTTTTTTTTGCGCACAGTACGCTGCGCCATTTTCGCCTGGCGCTGCCAAAAAGACGATACTTTCTACGAGAAGATATCAGACCAAAGATGAGCTTCACAAAACGTCTCAAAAAATACTAAGGAAAAAAAAAAAAAAACCGGAGGCGATTCTTGTGAAATCCGGCGATTCTCAGGCCCTTATCGCGCAACCAATCGCGCCGTCGGGTGCTTGCGGCATTTTCCTTTACGTAAATTGCGTAACGCGGCCAAAAAGCGCCAGTTCGCTTTCACAAAGGAAAAAAAAACCCGCAAAGGAAAGAGGGTCGGAGAGGAGGAGGAAAAAAAAACCCGACACATAACAAAACCATCACAATTTATTCTGTTATATACAGAAAGTCGTTTCGAAGACATTTATAAATGAGAACGATGAAAGGATGGGAGGAAGAAATACAATGATTTGCACGCCGGCGTCCATTTCTCCCGCACAAAATGCGCAATCTGCCATCTACAGCCCGACTGCGCAAACAATACAGCATCAAAAAGAACCACGCTACAGACTCCGGAATCTCTCAGTTATACCCGTCCCAGGCGCACGGAACTCACCTTGGGCTTATCCTCGGACATTTTAGCAGAAAAAGGAAGCGGATTTGTTTTTTATTATTATTTCCAAAAAAAAGATGCGCTCTCAACAACCGCCTGTCCTCCCGAAGCCGCCACGAGAACGCGCCGCTCTTTACCTCCTCAGGACGCGATTGGACGTCCCGGGGTCACGTGGACTAAAACCTCGCGGGGGCGCGCGTAACTGGTGCGCGCTTCTTTTTTTTTTTTTTTTCTTTACTCCTCTCGATTCAAACGTGTCGTGCTCGCGCATCACAAGCTCCGCCCATTCTGAGGCCCCGAACAAGAACATGGAGATCATGTAGCTTCCGGATGGCCATAAAAATTTTTTTTATAATTTATTATTTATTGAGAAGAAAAAAATAATTTCCCTTCTGAATGAACGAGAATTTTATGTTGTTTTATTTCTACAATACGTTTGTCTTCTTTGTATAAAAATGGCCCAAAAGTCGGCATGAAGCCAGAATATAAATTATGATGGCACACTGATAAAGCAACCATTTTCATCTTATCCTAAACTACTTATAAAATAAATAAATTGAATAAAAACAATAATAATAATAATTCTCATAGACCCCCTTTCAATCAAACTCTGTGGGCGGGGCTTCTGCGTAGCAAACTTGGCAGCCATCTTGCACGTTTTTTTTTTTTTTTTTTTTGCATTGTGAAAACTCTTTAGCAAAAACAAACAACCAACAAAAGCACACATTATATATATAATAACATTTAATTAAAAAATATTGTATTTGCACCAGATAGACTACTACTAAATTAAATTTTTTCCCCAATAAACCTGTAAGAGAAACTCTGGATAGGACCTGGTGATTTATGGTGCTGTAAATCACATCACCTGTTAAAGGAGTATCATTTGCTTATTCCCAAATATCACTACTGAGAAACAAATGTTGTGACAAATAGCACACATGACAGTAGGTAGGTCCTTTCAAGCTCCAGAGTCCACAGGATGGGCTCCAGATCCATCAAACTCTGACTAGAATAAAGTGCAGAATAACACTATTGCAGGATTAATGTGGGTATGAGACGAGAAGGCATAAATTCCACTGGTCAAACAGTTCAAAAACACACGATGTCTGTACAAAAAAGATTTTAATCTTTGTCCTTTGCAAGTAACAGTCCTTTGTCCACAGCAATACAATAGTCTTTTGTATATTTATATTAAAATCACAACTTACAGTTTGACTTACATAAATAAATTTTACGATTTACAGCAATTTTATATACGGAATAAACCTTTCAGAAGAAGTTCAGAAGTTGATCTCCAGTAAGCTGTGCTATTGAGCAAGTAAATGTCACTTAAAGAAAAGCATCAGACAGCATTCAAGTGCAGCAGTGGGTTTAAGGTGAACATGAAAAGGTTGATTGGTTTGAGGGTTCAAGGGCAAGACGGGAAACCCCTGGCTCTCATTAGGCAGGATTGTCAAACTTGGCGTAAGCGCTCCCTCTGCTCAGACCTGGAAAAGAGGGAGGAACATACAGTATTTACACATGAGTGCAACTCAAGGTCAACTTTTTCTATTTATACTACTGGAAAGCTGCATGTTTCGTTTGAAGCAGAATTTTATAAGCGTTTTGAAATACAATAAAACAAAACGTCTAGTCGTAAAAGCGAACACGTTTAGCGGAGGTTCCACAGCAATAAATGTAACCATAAATTCGATAAAAAGTATGAGGTGTCAATCTTTAGCAAAATCTTGCATATTAAAAATAATCGTGCCAATTTGCTGTGGTAGAAAAAGGAATAAAAAACATGTTGAATACTTTTCTATAACAGAAAGACACAATCATGCCTCAAAGACTTCGCTTCTTTTACAGCTGTAAATTTCATACATTGATGATGATTAAAATAAACAAACATTTATGAGTCGTCCATCATTACGGACAAAACAGCACTGAAATAGCAACAAAATATCGTCCTACTCATAAAAGATGGATTATTTGGACACTAAAAGACTGCAGTGGCTCCCAGAACACACTATATGGTGAAAAGGGTGCGGTTTTAGGCCCTCTGATGTTTACAACAGATTTCAGTGCGTTTTCATCGCACAAAATTGCTCCTGGGTGCGAAAGGACTCTTAACTCTGCGATCGTCCCACGAAGCGTGACCTTGTGTAGCGCTTACCGTATTTCTGCCGAATCTCATCATGCCTGGCCATCATATCAGCTCTTCTGTAAATAAAGAAAACACATTCTTTTAGTAAACACACACCTGAGAAATGCGCAATTTCTAAGGGCAGCATGGCGGTCAAACCGGTTTGTACTGGAAAATGTTTATGACATGTTGACAACTTGACACTGGCATTCAGTCTTTTGTTCTGAGATCTGTTTCCAACAGGTCTGAGTACAGTATACTTCAACTACACAACGTGTGTTACACTATAAAACACAATCATGATTTCTACATGTTAAATAATTGACCAGCATCCAGAGAAATAGAGAAGTTTTGCAGCCTCGCATCCAGGAATTATTTCTCAAATTTGTTTACATTTCCAGAAAACTCGATTCCGCAGGTCACGTCTACAAGAAATGTTGCATGACATGTTTGATCCATTTCCTGCATTCGAGTCGATTCAGATAAGAATCACTTTCTCTTTGCATTTGATCTGCTCTCGGACCGGCTGTTTGGGTTCACACTGGATTCGGATTACTCTTAACTCTGAATCTTCTTTTAATAAATTTACCGCTGCTCTTGTGCGCTTGTCCTCTTTTCTGCCTTCCGCTGCATCTTGTTCTCTTTGATGGAGTTTCTGATAATAAAATAAGATTATATGAAATAAATTATATTATTATAATAATTTTTTAATAAAATAATAATAATTAATAATAAAAGCATGATCAGGTTTCTTTGGTCTTAACCAGTCTTGCTCGAGAGGACGCTTGTGAACTTACCCACAGTTCTCACACTTGCAGCAAGAGAAGAGGCAGATGAAGAACGCGATGATGATGATCACGCCCAACACAGACAGTGTAATGATGAGGGTCTGAAAGTTTACTGAGTAATAAGAATTATAAAGAGGTCAGTAGGCGTTTATTAGATGATGATGATTAGCATTCATTAATTTCAGCTCTGGGCAAAACAAAAGGGTCATTCTTATGATTTTGAATGAAATTTACCATATTTTTCAATTAAGAAAAAATTGTGAAGGGGTTTACAAAGAAATGTGTTTCTCTCCTGGAACGCCACAACAATCCAAATGTAAATGATCCAATACACTGAAACGATCTGCAGGGAGCTTTTCTGTTTCCAGACCAGATTAAAGACAATTTTATGATATCTAGACAGGTTATATACTCAGAAAGCGAGATTCAAAAACGCTTTGACTGATATCATTGTCATTCCTCCCAAATATTAATATCTAAACTGTTATGTTTGACCACATCTATGAAGCTAAACACGATAATGCCGGCATTAAATACACCAATCAGGCATAACATTATGACATTATAACACTGATGATCTCTTCATCATGGCACTCGTTAGTGTGTGGAGTTATTTATTAGGCAGCAAGTGAACATTTTGTCCTCAGAGCTGATGTTAGAAGCAGGAAAAATGGGCGTAAGAATTTGAGTGAGTTCGACAAATTGTGACGTCTAGACGTCTAGGTCAGAGCATCTCCAAAACTGCAGCAGGGTCGTGGGAGACGAGGATCATTGATGCAGGCTGTTGATGCTCCACAGGTCACGACAGTTTTAGCAGCAAAAGGGGACCAACACACTATTAGGCAGGCGGTCAAAATGTTATGGCTGATCGGTGTACATTTCCTTCGTCTCAATTTTTGTAAATGCATGCTGCCAGAGCAAGCGCTTTAAAACCAGTCCGAGTTTTTTCGTTTGGTTTTCTCGCTGTAAAAACAAAGGGAAATCGTCTCGCGGCTTTCGTTATGAGCATGTGAAGTGTTCAGTAGGCTCATACTTGTGCACTGTCCCCAGCGGGCATCGTTCAGTGGGCACAGAGAGTTGGAAGGCAGGATCGTACTGTAAGGGTATGTCATACATGACTTCGAACTAATACACCACAGACACTGCAAAAGAGAAGAGAAGAAAAAACGGAAATGAGATACCAAGACAGGTTTTAAATTATTTCTACAGCAAAACAGAACACATATAACGCTGTATAGGCTCAGTTTATATAGAGGTTATTCTATAATTTGAAATAAATAGGCCTGATTTATTAAAAAAAACATTTTCATATAATCAAAAGCAAAAAGTGAGGCCTCCTCATCTCACCTACATCAGTACCTGACTTTATTAACAGCCTTGTGGTTGAATGAATCTCATATCTCTACAAGCACACTCCAAAATCTAGTGCAACATCTTCCCAGAAGAGTGGAGGTTATTAAAACATCAAATGAGGAGTGAATGTGGAATGGGGTGTTCAAAAAGCATATAACAATAACATGGTCAGGTGTCCACAAACTTTTAGCAAGTACAATTTTACAATTAAAAGCACAAGGTGTATTTTATTATTAATACTTTTTTTAATCTATTAGGTCCTTTGTTTTCTACAGCAGTCCTGACTTTAACACAATTATGGAGAATTGCAGAGAATTATGTATTACACTATGGTTCTTAATTTACACACAGGTTTTTAAAGACTCGTCTTTTATCTTTGGGTTTTCTCTCCGAGCGTTTTGTCATTTTAAGGCAAATGACGTAGATGAGTTTAACGTGCCCTGAACTGTGACGTCTCGGAGATCTAATCACAGCTCTGTGTCAGACGGCCACACCTCGTCCTGTGCTGCTTTCGTTGCTGTTCATCAACACACCTAACTTCTCTCGTCAGCTGATGAAGAGACATTTCATCCATTAAGAGCACTGAACACTCAAATGTGCATCAGACAACTAGGAACGCTGCAGGAATTTGAGTTTGTTTATAGACACCTGGCCATCCTATTTCAGATAAATTCCCACCTTTTCCATTGAAATAAGCTCCACTCTTCCGAGAAGGATTTTTACCAGACTTTAAGGCAATGAGTATTTGTGTTTATCTAAATGGACGAGCATCAGTAAAATCAGGTAGTGATGTTAGCATTCAGCAGTTCTGTTCATTCCAAAGCTGTTCATTGGGTTTGAGAAGGTCGGGGTTTTGTGCAAGACACTTCGGTTCTTCTACTTTAACCTTAAAACACCATGTCTTCATGGAGCTTAGGTGCATTATCATGCTGGAACTGGTTTGGGCCACTTAATTCCAGTAAATGCAAATTGTAAAGCAAAAGCAAGAAGAACCACATGTAGGTGTCATGTTGTTCACATACCATTAAGTATGCGCAACATCAGGGGTGCAGGATCCATGAAAAAGGCTGTATGTGAGCTGTGTTTATTAGTAAAATGTAGTGAATTTGGAGGGGAAAAAAATGGTAAATAAATAAATAAATAAATAAATAAATAAATAAATAAATAAATAAATCACAGTAGACTGTATGGATGTGATTCAGTGATATTAATTTTATTCTTAAAAAGGCCTTAAAGAAACTTTGTGAAACCTGAAGAAACCCCGTCATTCTCACGTGTATACTAAATTTCTGTTATATGCATAATAACGTGTAGTTATTATGCATATAACTTCAAGAGTTCAAATCTTTTATTAAACCTTACTTTAGATCACCCTCGACATCTTTATCATTCATCTGCTCCATCAGTTTATGCATGAAAAGAAAAGATGAGGAAAAGAAAAATCTTGCGTTTCTTTTCACATGGAATGAGGATGTAAACCGAAACAATAACACACGTGAAGGATCAGCGGGTGAAGTTCAGTGTTTGGGCCCCTGAATCACTCAGCTTTATGTTTGAACCAACGCAAACAGTAAAGACAATGAAATGGGCGTGGCTCTGGTACAAGCATATCAGGTGCAACAGGATGACTGGAATTTCTAAGCGTTTAAAGGTTAAAGGTGAAAGATATTCAACAGACAGCATTCCTAAGGTCAGAAATTGTTGCTGACGAAGGTTAAAGAACGTACACACGGCGTGTGTGAAAAATGAGCTGTTTTAAAAGCAAGTAACGCAAGTACGTGACTGCAACAGGAAAATAGTCAGTGTTTTTACTCAACAGTACTCTGGTAGTATATTAATATGCAATTTATTAATCAGCCATTTTGTATACGTGGACACGTAGTTAAGAGCAAGTATAAATATCAGCCTGTAGACTTGCACCAGCACCACCCACATACACACACACACACACACACACACACACACACACACACACACTATTAATAAGGATTGGAAGCTACTTGGTCCTGGGAACATGAATAAAAACTTACAACAATCTACCAACATTTCACATACTATTTCTATTAAACGCATCTTAAAAATGTATTATAATTTATTATAATTTATTTAAATATTTTCTCTTTTATATCCATGGAACATCATTTCCTACATTCAAGACATTTCTAGGGTTCAAACAAAACCTTACTTTACCATTAATGTCACGTTCTAGAAGCGAAAGATATTTTTGAGTAAAGTACATGGACGTTTATTTTATTTGATTTTATTTTATTGGGTACATTGTAAACCTGAGATGCGCAAACTACGGTTTGTAGGCTAAAATTGGCCCTTGGTCCACCACGCTATATATATATATATATTAGAAAAGGAAAATAAAGGAAATGCCTTTTGGAAAAATATATGGAAAATTTGGACCAGATTTATGTTTCTCAATCTTCTTCTTCTTCTTCCTCTTCCGGCTTTTCCCATCAGGGGTCGCCAAAGTCATTAAATAGACTGATTTGTACAATAATTTGGATTTTGGACAATAAGGAATGGATCTGTGTGGTTCATGTGTAATATGTGTATCTTAATGCAGAAGCTTTAGCAGGAAAAGTAGAAGTGAAGCTTACGCAGTGAAACTCAGTGTGATGATCTGAATAGGGATGTGATGTGAAACCTGCTAATACGATCCTGTCGTGTTCGTCGCTTTGGCTTTACTACTGACGGAAAGATGACCCATGATGATAAGAGAGAGAATGAATAAGAGCATACATAAACACACACACATGCTGCCCAGACCTGTTTCTCAGGCGTGACGATGTGATTAAGAGATACCAGACACACAACACAACACACCTAATCCCCATTCCTGAAGCATTTCCTCACACTCTTTCTTCTCTTTTTCCCTTCAGGTTTTATTCCTCTCCGGCGGGTCATCCCTGACCTATTCTCTTGTTGAACACACTCTTCTCACTCGGTGTGACGCAGTGTAACAATTGTATTCGACAACGTGATTCAGCAACCGGTTCAAACAAAGTGAACAGTGGAAAAGGGAAATGCAAAAGAAGATATTTATGTGACTACAGACCCGACTTTAAAATCAAACCTTTACAACTACAGCATGTGGCAAAGGAATGTATGTATTAATGTATTAATGTATAGCTAATAATTGTCCAATGTAGTAGGAGCTCAGTGGTTAAACAATTAAACTCTGAATCAGAAGGTCAGAAGTCACGATTGATGGGCCCTTAAACAAGGCCCCTAACCCTCTATTGTATGTCTCTCTGGATAAGGGCATCTGCCAAATGCCACAAATATAAATGTATTTCATCCCTGAACAATCACTTCATGAACCGAAGAACAAAATGTTATGTTTTTTTATCCAATTGTAGTTACGTTCAATGTTGATGATGCCTATTATCACTCATGTTATAGCAGCTATAAACAGTCAGTCCCTCACACACTTCTGTTGAACTCTTTCTCTCTCTCTCTCTCTCTCTCTCTCTCTCTCTCTCTCTCTCTTTATAAATGATGCAAAATATTTTAATTATCATCATGTTACCAAAAAATTGTAAGTTGTATTAGTCACAAATGATGCTATAGAAAAAAAATCACCACCTTCCTACCAATCAGATTCAAGAATTTATTTACTGGTAAGTGATTTTTTTAATAAACTAAGTATTATTAATAATGCCATAGGTTTATCATAATATACTGAATTTTTATTTTCGGAATAAATGATAAGTTACCAAAAAAGAAAAAGAAGAAAAAAGGCCTTGCTTACCGACGTATTAGTCAAACATTCCTCGCAGGTTGTTTTGGTTTTGCTCTCACAAGCTAGAAAAAGGGAAGAAAAAGTAATAAAGTTTAGTTAGAATGTTCAGAGACAGGCATCCGGAGATCCAGTTGTAACTCTGTTCACCACATGGACCTCTGCGGGATCAGACGTTTCCATGGCCTAGTTCCACCAGCACGCCTGAGCGATTGCACGAGGTCTCGTAGGAACAAACGGATGAAGGACTAAAGGGATTTGAGTCTGAGATTTCAGATTTACAGAACAATATAGGCTTTGAAACAATGACAAATTAGGATAAATTAGGAGTGTTTTTGGTGTATTTACGCTCAAGATCAGATAGTTTAGGAGATTATTTTGTCAGTATAACATTTGATTGCAGGACAGAATACAATTAAAACAAAAAAGGAGTCAGGGTTTGAAGAACAGATTACAGAAAGTAAAGCGATCATTTCCAGGAAGAAGCACTGAACTGAAGAGATTTTAACTTCTGGCTGAATTTTTGATGTCATGTTTGTAATATCAAGAAAGTGTAAAAAAAAAAAACAATGAAAATAATACAACTTTGTATTTTAGCAGAGAGGATGGTGTTATCTATAATATATATTTGAATAATGTTTGTCAATTCAAGTTAAGTATGAAAAATAAAAAAGGATAGTTCACGATTGCAGCAGTGTAATTTGTTTACATATATAAAAAACTAAAAAGTTTTACCCTTGTGTGTTGTAATGTAGATTATATAGATATATTTTATTGTTTATTTTATTATAAGATTAATGATTACATAATGATTATGTGATCCCTTTAATTAGGCTGTAATGCTTAACTGTATAGCTATTCAATACAGAACAAAACACAACATTATATATATGTGTATATATGTATATATGTATATATGTATATAATTAAAATAAAAAAAGAAAGAAATACATGTATCATCTTACTTATATTAGTCTGTGCCAAGGTCGAGCTCAAACCACAAACCAGCAGAAAAAGAGAAATGCGGATCTCCAAATTCATGTTCATCTTCTGAAACGATCCACACTCGGCAGATACTCCACAAATGTTCAGGGTTAGAAGCAGCACTTCGGGTCATAAACCACCTGTAGTCACACGCGCGCGCACACACACACACACACACACACACACACACACACCTCCAACAGATTTCAGGAGGGAAGGGCAAGGCGCACAACGTCACGTGGGTTCTCTTCCGCCATATTTAAAAGGACACTAGATGCGGCTACAGCACCGCCATCTTGGAAAGGTCCATTTACATTTCTTCCCAGCAGAAAGCTCTGGATTTTTTTTAGGACAAAGTTTATGTTGTAGTTGAAAATCAGATACAAGTTTCCGGAATCCAGACTTAATAAAAAATGTCGACAATTACGTGTTATATGTTTACATTTCAATAGAGGCGTTTTATTCAGATTTAAAACGGAAATAAAAACAAGGTGGACTGCGCCTTCTTCGTTGACTTCCGCCCTTTCCAATATGGCGGCGCACAATGATTAGCAAAAAAAGAGGATTAGCCAAGTGTTCAAACAGACTTTTGCACAAACAGATGTTGTTGTTTTTTTGTTTTTTTTTTGGTGGGGGGTATTTTTTTTTTTAGTAATAATATTTGATTGGAATTGTTATAAGAAACCCACTGATTGCTATTATTATTATTATTATTATTATTATTATTATTATTATTATTATTATTGTTATTATTATTAATAATATATCATACTGTACTACAACAAATGCCTTGGTTATTCCTGATATAAATGTTCTAGGAACAGTCAAAGTAAAATAATATATTTTATTTCTTTAATTAAAAACATGCAACGCTTATGAATTCCCTATTCATAATTCACATTTACTGCTCACTTGTGTCCTTTTTCTGACCTCATGATCGTTGGCAAACTGTTGTCCCGGGCAGGTTATTGCGTACACTAAGAACAAAATTAAGATAATCAGTAAATTTTCACTAACAAAACATTTATTTTATTCAGTATGATCAGTGTTCCATAACTATCATCGTTTGTGGGGTGGGGAAGAATTTATGGCCTATTAAGATATTAATAATGTAAAAAAAAAAAAAAAAAAAAGGAGTCACTTTAAATGTTAGCAAATTGTTTAATTAATTAATTAATTTATTTTATTTAGTTAGTTAGAAAAATAAAAATCACACAAAGTGCTGCGGTGATGATTTTCCAATAATTTATTCCAATAAAGCATTTTGTAAAGCCAGTTACAAAAAAAAAGAAGAAAGAAAATTACTCTCTCTTAAACAAGCACAGTCATATTATATTTTTTAATCTTATATAGAATTACATAATGATAATGAGGAAGATTTAAATTTAGGCCCTTTATTGGCTGCCTGCAGCTTAGCAAGGGTCCCAGTGTAAAGAGTGAGAGAGATAGAATCAGTCAACCATGTGTGTGTGTGTGTGTGTGTGTGTGTGTGTGTGGCTCTTGCATGCACGTATTTATGTTAGGGTGCGTTTTGTTATAATGCGGCATTGTAAAAAAAATTGACTGGCTGTTGAATCAGCAAACGACAGTGCACACACACACACAAACACACACACACACACACACACACACACACACACACACACTTCAATATATCATTTCCGTGCTTTCATATCTCTTATCACAATCTCAGCACCCATACCAAACTACTGCTGTTCAAGCTATAGCTGGAGTGCAGCAAATCACTATCAAATCGACTTCCGTCCGTCCCACTCCCTCAATCTCTCACTTAATGTCTAAAAAAGAAATAAATACACCAACCCACCTTACACCCGCCCTCCCAATAAGCACACCATAATCCTTAATCTGTAAATAACAATCACAACATCCAGACCTATACATGTATGCTTATTTTTCCACAATCAGCATAATAACCATAATCCATAACCACTTTTTTTGTAGCTTTAGTAAAAAATCTTTGACATACACTCGAAAAACTTGCATGACATTGACAAACAGTTGCATATCAAACAGCAAAATTACACAGATACTGGTTTGAGATACAGTTGTTTCATATTTATATATTTTATAATGAAAAAAAAACCCATACAGGCATACGAGACTCTCACACTGAACCGGTGAGGAATAAGAGTCGGTGTTTTGAACCTAATGTAAGATATTATGTATGTATTAGTATATATATAGGGTCTTTGGGGGAGGTCATAATATTAATTAGAAGTAGAAGAAGAATTAAGGAGCCAATAATTCCAACAATAGCAGACATTAAAACAGGCTGTTGCTGATTATTTCCTATAGCACCACACCTTTTATACCACAGCACCACGCAAACCTTTTTATTTCTTTTCATTATGACACAGCATACGTTTAGTTGTTCTATAATTCCATTTAATATTGGGAATCATCTGTGACACAAGTTATCACGTACATTATAGCAGCTTTTACTATTCATTACCTCACTTTCCTGTTTACTCTCACCACCCTGAAGGCATTCTCATGTCGGAAAAAGTTAGTTGCGGCTTCAATGCCAAGCACTGACACTGTAGACTCCTTCCCTATAAATGTAAAATAAACATCTCCTCAAAGAAAACTTCAGTATATATATATATTTATTAAATAAATAAACCCGTGATAGTAAACCTGTGATTTGCAAAGGGAGTAATTTGCAACACCTTCCAACCAATCAAAATCGAGAAGTCAGAAGCACCGTGGAATAAATAAAATCATAAAATACTGTATCACATAAGCCATGAAGGCTGACTGCTTTAACATGAGCGTCAGACACACAAGGAGTTTGGTTTAAATGTATGGTTTAAAATACTGTCCCACCAAGGTTTCATTGGATTTCTTTTTTTCATCGAGTGTGGGGGCTCTTTAGTGCAAAAGATATCATTAAAATCCAAAATAAAAAACAACAAAGCAAAATAAAATGTCTAAAAATAAAAAAGATATTTTTTAAGGAACCGGAACCCATGAACATATTGGTGCAGCTTGTTACTAAAAAGTGAGCGCAATTTCTTGGGAACAATTTGTTATTGTTCCAAATCATTTCGACCCACATAGTAGCCATAATGAAACAAGATTCCCAGATGTTTTTTACCAGTTACCAGTCATTCACGAGTCCTTATAAGGAAGTTTGTCTACTTGGCGGCCATGTTGATGGTGCCCCTCAGGAATAGGTGAGACACTATGTGTAAAAATTAAGCTTTTTTTTTTATAAATCGTTTATACGTATATGATAATAAAACAAACATTAACATCTCTGCTGTAAGTTGCCTTCATTTGTGTGATTATAAATAAATAAGATCAAATATAAGGATGAATGTTTTCATTTGAATGTATATTCGTATTTAGTTCGTTCCAATAAAGCTGCTTTTTGAAAATGTCCAGTGTTAAATGTAAAACAATGAATGAATAATGAATTGAAAATTAATCTTGCAAACGTTTTAATTTTGTAGTAGAGCTATACTTTCTGACTTCTGCCACCTCCCATATTTCTCGCTTTAAATATTATTTAACAAAAAACAATATTTTTAAGATCATGTATTTTGCTTACATTTTTTATGAAAGTGCACCAAGAAATGATTAGCTATCTCTTGCTAACTTCTGCCACATTGCAGCTTTAACAACATGGAGGTGGAAAACATCCTCATGCTAAGATTGAGATTATAAATACTGTTCGTTTAATAGCGGTTGTAAGTAAATAGGCTATGATTGCATTCAAAAGCACCCATCCTTTTTAACCGTACGCCAACTTTTATCTAAAGTTACTGATAAAAAGTCAGCATTTAAAGCAGAAAATATGTGCGCTGGTTGTGTGAACGTCCCCAGTCTAACACTGGCCTTGCTTGGTGTTAAATACTGAATCCTTTTATTTATTTATTTTTCAGCAGGAAGTTGTTTTGGCTTGCTGTACTGGGAGACGTGGAGGTATGTCGAGACTTTTAAAACTGTTGTGCATTCACACTGGTCCTTTGCCTGTTTGTGCTTTGGTGTGTACGATACAGGATTTTGATTTATTTGTTGCACTTGCTGTATAAAATATATATTCAATGATAAATGAAAAGTGTAGTGTCAGTAGATACTGACATCTGAACAGTCACCTTGTCACTGTTAAAGTGGCTCTAATGGGTGAATTCTAAGATCAGTATAAGCAGTTGAGTTGATTTGAGTTTTGTTGAGAAGCTGAGCTGAACAGTGATGAGTTGATTTGAGTGGATTAGAGCTAACCTTAACTGTGATTAGTTGATGTTCTTATCAGTAACCCAGAGATAACCCGTGATGAGTTGAATTAAGTGAATCTGAGCTGGGATTTGTGTGGATCTAAGCAATTGAGTTGAGATATGGTTGATTTGAGTGAATCCAAGCTAAACTGAGTTAATTAGAGCCGATTTAAGTTAAAGTGATTTGAACTTGAATGGACTAGACATGAGTTGCATTGATACTGATCGGTGATCAATAAATAAATAAATAAATACATACATACATACATACATAAACACATGGCTGCCAGTAGTCTTGGCTTTTACAAATGGCTCTCAGTGTGACTCTTATGGAGGAGTTCACGTTTCTGTCCCCGACATAAACCAGGAAATTGAAATCAGTTTAAACTGTAGCAAAGGAGCACAAACTTGTACGACGTTCATCGAGAACATGACAAGATGAGCATTTGTGAAAAGGACTGGATGAAAGAGATGACTTTTGAAGTGATGGAGAAGGCCAGAGGGGTTCACATCACAGGACTGCAGAATTTGTTGTGCTTTGTAGCAGTGTGAATACGTTTCACCGAATAAACTGTGGTCCAAATGTGTTTCTCGTTCTTCCACTTTCCACTCTGTGTGTGCTCATAATTCCTAGTTCAACACAAGGACTTTATTTTCTCGCTGGTAACTTATCGATCACAAGGCCAGAGCCGATTAACTGGTTTCGATCACCTCATCCAAGCGCTGCCAGTGCTGGTGACGGACATGACGCTACAGCGCTTCTTGACGATCATGTTGATGTAGGCCTTCATGATCTTTGTGATCTCACCCACCTTCAAGCACACACAAGGACAACCACATCAAATACTGAATCATCTGCAGTGGACGAGAGCTTAACAACATAAATGGATTAAATACAGTTCATGAAAGTGACTTTAGTTGTTTGTTTTTTAAAACAGGAGATTCTGTAACTCCCGTATGAAACTATAGAGTACAGGACACAGACTCACCCGAGGAGTCTCGAAAAACATCTCCCTCTCGTCAACAGTGATCTTGTAGGTGTTGGGCTGAGGCGAACCAAAGAAGACGATATGCTCGTACTGGAAGGTCTCGAGCGGTTTGGGTTCTCCTCGCTTATACACAGACACATTCTCTGCACTCACTCCCAGCCACAGGTCATGAGGGAAACCTCCTTCTTTACACTGCACACAAAAAAAAAAAATACATTATAATGTAGTGTAATAAAATATATCTGATGAAGTATAATTCATATATAAACATTTTATATATATTTATAAATATACTATATTTAAATATAATCTTATTTTAATTTTAATTAATTTAATTTGACGCTATTTTGGATTTCTGTGTAAAATAATGTTAATAATGATTAATTAAAATAGACATAATAATATAGTAATATGAGAATGGGGGTAAAAATATTTATTTATTTATTTATTTATTATTTATTAAGTGTATATAATAATAATATTATTAATAATAATGAAACTTAAATTAAATTCTAGACTTCATCTTCATCTTGAGGTCAAAGTGCACCGAAGTAGGCGTCTTTAATCTGGGCTACTTTAATGATGGGGAAATGTGTAAACGGGGCCCAGTGCTACATTAGTACTGATATAAAAAGATTGAACCGCAGTAGTTTGCTGTTATTGTTCATTCTTAGCCCAACAATAAGTCTCACCTCGACATCGAAGAGCGTAGAACCATATCCGGGCCACTCTTTAATGATGGTCATGTAGCTGAGCATAGCCTGGTGTTGAGGCATCCCCTGCAGGCGGTTCCACTTTTCCAGGACGCTGGTCAGAGTGGCCGACATCTCCTCCTTAACAAACATCTCCAGCATCTGTTCTTCCTCGCGTTGCTTTTTCAGCGATCCAGTCTTAAAGCTGCGCCTCAGAGTGCCATCCAGGAAGCTGGTCCTTCTCCTTTCCAGCGTGTGAGCTCCTGGGCCTATGCCTGCAACTCCCACCCCACCCGAGCCACCGACCTTGGTGGAATGCAGGATGCGGGTGCGGAGGCGGCCCACCGGATACACACTGCTCAGGCTCCATGGAGTTCGCGCTACGTCTCCGTGGATGTACTGCAACCGAAGTGCGGCCAGATGTTGCAGCGTCTCCTCGGAGGCCGGGAAATGGCCGCTGATCAAACTCTCATGAGCCTGAGAGGAAAGGGGAAGGTGGGATGTTCAAGAAGGATGTTCATTAAAAAACAAAGATAACTAACCAGTGGATGTTATCGGAAGCTCACCTGTTCAAACATGAAGGCAAACTCCACCCCTTCTTTGGGCATGCTGTCCACATCAAGGAAGCAGTACAGTTTGAAATAAAGCCTCATGGGACCTTCCTCTTCTTCTTCTTCACTCCCTGCCAGTCTGTAAGTGATGGTCATTAAAACAATCAGATTATCTTATGATACATATAAACACTATGTCCATTAAACAGGCTTTCAAAGATTTACTAAATACATGTAGTCCCTGACTTACAATGGAGATGCGTCCTGATGACCCCATCGTAACTTGAAAATATTTTAAGTCAAGACATGGACAAACCCAACCAGAAGTCTTAAAGAATGGTGACCAGTATGGGGTAGTATACTGTAATTTGTTTATAATTTTAATAATTTAGCAAAACAGGGCAATTTACTGTACCGTAATGTCTAAACTTTACAGTATATTTGTATGTGGCAGTGCATATTGTATGAAATAGTCTCTGAACTGTGCACCTTTCAAACTTGGCGAGTACGTCTGCTACGATGATGCGGCTCTCGATCGCTCGGCTCTCCACCTTGTTGTGTTCAAACAGGGAGAATAAATTCCGGCTGTCATCCATCGCCAGACCTCGTATCAGCTTCTCCACAACCTTGGCACCCACAAGTACACCCAAACAGATACACAATCAGGTGAAAATTTCATCATTAAAAATTATCATAAAAAGTAAATGGAAAAGCACAGAACCACTTTTTTTTCCCCCCAACATCTCACCTCTCCTGCAGTAGTGTGGGAGTTGATGGAGATCTTGCAGGACCCTCCTCCATGGCAGTACACAGTGGTGGACATCTCACGTCTGGTCAGCAGGGCGGCGATCTCCTCCTGCGATGGCACATACTCCCTTGTTTTGGTCTTCTTCAAAGACTCGCTGATAAAGTGGGCGTATTTTTCGATCTCTGTGCCTGGATAACGCTCTCTGACCCTAAAAAGGGTATCACGGTTTTAATTACTGACAAAACCATCGAGCTGAGTGTTTTGCTACGTTTATGTCGGATCAGTTGAGAATTTCAGGTGACTGTATACTACTTTGAACTATGTTTTCTTTACAAACATTTATCCATTAGGAACTTTTGAGATTGATACCAAAAGCAATATTTATTTATCTATTACAGCGCTGTGATATTCCCGATTCTGATTGTAAGGTGTGGCAGTGTAAGGCGTGTCTGACCTCTTGAGGTGGAAGCGCAGGTAGCGCAGGATGGCACGGCTGGGCAGAAACGTACAGCTCATACACGTAAGCAGGTGCCAGTGGGCGCGGTTGCCTGAGCTGTTAGGCTGAGGCACGTGATTGGTCTGTTTGATCAGCTGACAGTAGACCTCATCTCGGAGCGGTTTTAGGTCATGGCAGGTCTGCAGGATGCCCTGGATGATGGCCACTGGGTCGGAGATTATCTCCATCTCTTGCAGAGAGTTAAAAATCTTCACCGCCTCATCCTGCAGGCTTCCGTAGCCCTTCTCTTTTTGCACTGAGGGATGAAGAGATGGAAGCAAAATTAAGCGGAATTAACTCACAATCAGGAAATTCTGATATTATGTAATATGGTCTTACAGCTGGCATTGATTTCTCCATATTGTAAGGGCAGAAGGGGCGAGTGCAGCGGGTGCTGGGTGTAGCGTAGGATGGGGTTTCGGCGATACATCTGCTCCACCGCCTCCGAATTCACACTGTTCTCCTACATGAGAAATGAAGGTGAAACAAAAAAAAGGGTAAAAAGCAGTTATAGCGATTAATTACATAATAATATATTAATAAAGCATAGAAGTGAACATCTCAATAATATTTTTAATTATGGTTTTATTATAATAATATATTCTTACTGCGATTTAGACCAGAAAACGATTTCCTCAATTTTACCTTGATGTCTCGAATGAGCTGCTGCGTCGGCGTCTCAATGGGCGCCTTGTTCTCAATCACACCCTGAATAGCCGAAACCCATCTCATGGCCTCGTTCAGCATTTTAGTGTACAGCCAGTAGGAATGCTTTCTCCCATGAACCACGATCTTCCAGTAGCCTACAAATTGCACACATCGACAAATTTAACCCATAGCGAAACTGTAATTATCAAATCATATATTATGTATAAAAAACTATTGCTGTTATTTGTTTATTCCAGGGATCCCAAAACTTTTTTCTGTGAGGGCGACATAATTTTTCCTTTCTTTAATGGGGGGCCTGTTCGGTCTGTAACAGAAAATTACATGCACCAGAGTGACTATCAGTATTATTGTGGAGATCTTATAATTTGAAATGTATTTATTATGCCTACTAATGCTAAATCAAAACACATTACTTATGCATATACATTTTGCTGGTGGGTGAATCTAATAAATAATTAGGTTACTGATAGCTAGGTTGGATCGTACTTACCGATAACCAATTAATCGAACAATAGTTTTTAAGATGGATACTAGATAAAAAACAAACACTCCATGTAAAATAATACAGAACTTTATTACAAAAAAACTAGTGCTAAATCATTTAAATGTGCTAAATGAAATAAATATGTATATATATATATTAATAAATATAATTATATAATTAATAAATTCTAAATATACATATTATATATTTTATTCTCACGTAAAAAAAAAAAAAAAAACAGCACGTGGTGACAGTGATTCACCTCTAGAGGCCGCTCTTGTAATGACAGCAGACCGGAGGCCGGAAAAACTATCGATTCTTGCTGAGAGCAAATAGTTCCAGCAATCTATCGGTGTCTCGTCCTCTAATAATAACTAAGGTACATTTTAGTGTAAAAGCCAACCTTTATCATTTAATACAGATTTTATATGAGTAAAACATATTTAAAATGACAATTTCAAAATACGTCTCTGGTGTTGTTCAGAGGGCCGTTCCAAATGTGAGGGCGGGCCGTATTTCACCCGTGGGCCGTAATTCTGTAATTTAGTTATTTTAAATCCAGGGTCAGGTCAGCTCACCTGTTTCTTTGAACACCTTCTCATCAGGTTGGACCACAGAGCAGAGGCTGTTCAGCACTAGCGTTCCCATCTTAGATGTGCTGCGCTCGGCTGATTTGTAGTAGTCCAGAGAGTTGTTCGTCAGAATGAACCAGCGCTTCTTCAGTTTCAGCGCGCTGCTCTTGGCTCCGGTCTTCACCTCTTTATGCAGCCAGCCTGGTTCACAAAGAGAAGAAAATGTTTGAGTTACCTCAGAACCTCTTTCAAACTCTTTTTATTACAAATCAAAATAGTGAATTAAATTGCAGGTAGGACTGACCTCTAACCAGGAACTCCTGGCCTTCAACCTTGGCGTCCCCTTTGGGCTTCTGCAGGAGGCTGATCCAGTGGTGCATCTCCTCCGGAAGCTCCGTGTTGCAGTGGATCACTCGATTCGCTGTTATGATCACAAACGAATTGGGCCTGTTGGGGGGAAAAATAAACACTTAACATACAATTTTTGGAGCTGTATGAACAGATAAAGAAGGCATACTGACCAATCAAAAATCAGAATTCAACAGAGCTGCAGTGGATATTAAAGACTCACCGGTCCGGATTGTCAGACGCACACACGGAGTCAATCAGTCCGACATCCAGAGTTCCCTGAGAAACAACGATATTAAAAAAAACTCTGAAGGTGGACGTCATCAGAATATCGCAAGTTCGCAATCAGCTTGATATTTTAATTTATAGTCAATCAAAAAACCTCCACACAAAATATACTGTAGTATGTGGAGCGGATTTGGAACAATCAACGTACTACGGCATTTTTTGGGTTCGCCTGCTCGTGGGACATCTCCAGCAGTTGCTCAGGGATTGCAGTGTGAACCCGACTCAGCACTGTAAACCAACCACTGAGACACACACACACACACACACACACACACACACACACACACACACACACACACACAGTGATAACAGTTATCAGTAATAACAATTAAGCATTAAATACAACACAATGGCAGAAAATTAAATGGTTACACATTGTACAGAAGCAGTTTGAAGTCAATTAAGGACGAAGTGAAGACATTAGTAGGCCTTGCTCTTGCTCACATCATTTGATCACCCTGTGTATTGCCTCTTCAAGAAAAAGCATCATCCCTCTTGTCTTCCTAATTACTCCATACTCCATTTTTTAGATGAGTAAACATGAAAAATGACAAAACGATGCAGTTTTTGCATCATCGTACACTTTTTATGAGAGACAGATTAAAACTCATTGTAGAGCTGGATCATGAGTCTACCTGGCATCTTCTGGTGACTCAGCAAACACCTGATACGTCCGTTCATCCGTCACAATGTTCAGTGCGTTCTCCTTCTCGTGGTTGTCGACTATCTCCCTGAATAAAATATCAGAAGGTACCATGTTAAATTGTGTAACACAAAATAGTCTATTAAAGTGTATATGTTTGTTTAGGACTTTACGCTGCATGGATTGATAAATTGTCATGGTCAATCAACTGTAAATGTCAATTGTAAAAAATACTTATCATACTCATGAAAAATCATTTTTTTTAATAACTATATTTTCTACTGGAAAGAAAGTACATATGTGGCAAAAGGTTTTTCAACACCCCAAAGACCATTTCAACACTCCAATCAGGGTGCCAATTATTTTGCAGCTTGCTGTTTAGAAGCCTAGTCTGTTTCCTTACTTGGCTGAGCGAATGTCGATGGTGCCCTTGAGCTTCTCCTCGCTATCGTTTTCGAAGTACATGAGTTTGGAGTCGCGCAGCACAAACCAACGCATCTTCCAGTTCCTGCGTGAGAGCGTGGAAAGTCCTCCGCCTTTCTTATAGAGCCAGCCTGACTTCAGAGACTCCTGCTTGGATCGGAACCACATGAACGTCTCGTCCTTCAGCACACACCAGCGCTTTCGCCACGGGATCATCAGACCCGCTACAGAGAGAGAGAGAGAGAGAGAGAGAGAAGTGTTTGCTTTCAAGCAGTAAAAGCCTGACTACACAATATCTTACTACACAACATCTGCAAAGTCACTCACCTTTCATATAGAGGTAGCTGTGAAAGTATGGAGGCCCGTTACCATTCAGAACATTGCCTTTCCCGTTTGACAGCTCTTCATCTGTGTCAGCGAGACCATCATGCTCTTCATCACTCTCCACATACTGACACAGAGAGAGAGAGAAAATATTTACACCAAATCAAGTGTGTAAATAAAAAATAATGATATCATAATAATAATAATATTAATAATAATAATAACAAATAAAAAATTTAGAATAATAATAATAATAATAATAATACTTATTATTATCATACTTTTACTTATACAGTGCATCTGGAAGAAAAGTATACATATATAGTATATAGTTTTTCATTTTTAATACATTTTCAAAAAACTTGGTTCACAACCACTATGTGCTACTGATTATTTCTGAGCCCTTATTTAAAAAAAACATTAGAGGTTCAATCCTAAGCACCACCAAGCTGTTATTTTTGAGCTGGGAATTGCAAAAAAAAAATATATAATTTTTCTATGTGTCAATGTATATGTAATAAATAATAAATAAATAAATGTTCTGTGTAGATTTGTATGTATGCATGTAGAAACGTATGTGTGTGGTACCGAATCTGAGCTGCGATTATATGACTCCTGGCTGGCGTTGGTGCAGGTGGACTTGCGCGCATGCTCCAGGTCATTTGCGGCGTTGCTGCTCTGACCGTCCTCCAGCTCGTCCTGATCATAGTCGGACTCTGTGTCCAGCGGAAGATGGTAAATTGGCTCCTCGGTTTCGGTCAGCCTGCTGCCCCGATCCGCTGCCTCACCCTCTTCCTCATCTGCCTTTTTCTCCTCTTTCTCATGCTCTACAGGCTTGGACACTCCCTTCTCTCCCTCTGGTTTGGAGATATCCTCGTTCACCTGTGCAGGCTCTCCTGGGAGTGGTGGAGGAGGAGGAGGTGGAGGAGGAGGTGGGGGAGGAGGAGGAGGAGGGGGAGGAGGTGCAGGGATGGTTGGAGGAGGAGAAGGAGAAGGAGGAGGTGCAGGGGCGGTTGGAGCAGGAGCAGGAGCAGGAGCAGCAGCAGCAGCAGCAGCAGTTGAAGAGGACGGCAGCGTGCCTTCAGCAAATGCAGGTGGAGGTGGAGGCAGTGTGGCTAAGATCTCCTGATCAGGAGGCCCCTCAGCCGGAGGAGGGAAATCAGACAGCGAGACTCGACCCTCAACTGCGACGGAACTTTCAGACGCAGTCGGCAAAGCCGATGCCTCGGGGGCCTTCTGCTCAGGTTGAATGCCAGCGAAGCTCTGCAGGTCAAGCAACTGAGTGGCAACACGGGACGCATGCTTTTTTAGCCGCAGAGCCTCGGCATGACGACGGAGCCTCAGCTCCTGCCTTGAGCTCTCACACAGCTGAGACACGCCGTCCTCCCTCTGCTTCTGCAGCCGCTCGATCTCCCGTTCCAGCCTCAGGATCTCCTCCATCTGACGGCTCTGCTCCTCCACAGACAGCTGAAGAGAAACCGAGTGAGACATACAATTCACTGCATCTTTCAGTTAAGGTTTATCATATATAGATATATAATCTCCTCCTGCTCACCTGAGGACCTTCTGCTGCTTCATCCTCTTCTTTTTCTTCATCTCCTCCTTTCACCTGTTCTCCATCCAGCTCTTTCTTTTTCTCTTCTTCCTCTTTCTTCCTTTTCTCCTCCTCCTCTCTCTTCCTCTTGTCATCTCGGAGTTTGCGACACCTGCCCCGTGCCACCTGCCCACGTCGGCACCTCTGCAGGACGAGCGCGGCCGAGCGTTTGCGTACGAAACGTCGGCGGTAGAAATGCGCTCTGTAGTTCTTCTGGATGGTCACAATGCTGGACAGAGCTTTTTTAAAGTGCTTCCTGGAATGAGAAACATGTGAGTTTTACTCCTTTTGCTCATAAATGTTCGAAATAATAAGGCCATTAGTCATTTAAAAAAAACTAATTAATATTGCATATTTATGCTATTATTCTTGTTTAATATTCAATAATAAAATCAAAAAAACACAAATATTAGAATATTTTAGTGTTAGATATTAGATGTTAGATATTTAATTTATTCTATTTTCTATTTCATTTTAAACAATTAATACAATTAATATTTTAAGGGTTTTGTATTTTAGATCCCAACATTAATCTGTGTGAATCTATAGAAACACACACCTCGCTATATAAGAGAGCAGGTGCGCTCGGATGATCAGACCGGCTTTACGCCGCACCTCGTCTCGCTCCTTCTCCAGTCTCTGCTCCAGAGACTCCTTCATAAACACCTACAAGTGGGAGGAGAAAGTCTCCGAGTGAATCCCTCACGCATAAAACCAGAAACTGGTAAAAGTAAGCGGAAGAAAGAGACGAGGGTTCTTCACCTTGGTCTTCCCGAGCTGCCAGTCTTTCTTGGTGTGGTCGTTTTTGGTGAGCAGGTCAGTGCACCTCTTTTTCTCATCGACATCAGCCGCCCCTGTTTTCCCGCCTTCCTTCAGAATAATCTTATACCTTCAAATGTAGGAGGAAGCTGCAAGTGAATAAACTGTCTGATATTATACATACTGTTTTTACATTTTTACTAAACTCAGTACCTGCTCAAGAAATCTTTGAAAGTGCGTCTGACAGGAAAGCCCGCACGCCGGATCTTCACCGTCTCCAACATTCCCGAGTAGCGCAGCTGATTTAGAACCACCTCCGGGTCAAACCTGTTTGGGGTCTATGGAGGTAATAAAAAAAGTAATGATTCAAGGTTTATTCAAAATCATAGCTTGTTATGTTTCCTAAGAGCTTTTAGCTAAATTTCGCACTTCGGACTTCTTCTCTGAATGCTAAATATAAAAATACCACTTGATTTCGAACTTTACCGTATCAACATCAATCTAAAAAAGTCTGTAAATTTGGAGCATCTGCTGCACAATTCCCAGTAAAATTGAACTGAAATACTGTCAGAGCTGCTGTTCTTTAAAAATTAATGAATAAACAGCAGTGAAAAGTTGTCAAAACGTTCTTTAGCAATCTCCTATGTCTCACCTTGTCCATGTTGGGTTTGATGCAGCGCACAAAGAAGGGGTTGGACACACTGAGAGTGGCCATTAAAGAGTGCAGAGAGTCCTGAGTGACAGGAAAGAAAACCAGTCACATAAAACCACACACACACAATCGGATCCGAACAAGAACCAACCAGAACCAGTCACCATTTTTTATCTGGATCATTTTATATCTGAAGATTTGATTTGAAACACCATTTCGTTTTGTGATTATGATGCCTGTGGCTTCCTGGAAGAACCTATGTTGGACTTTTGACATCTACTTTGTCTTATACCGTACACATATACACAAACTTTATAAAATAAAGGAACATCTAAGTTTTTTTCTCTTGCAGAACTGTAGAGAAGGAACAGGAGCACTCACTCTAAACTGGGAGCTCACAGTGGGTTTCTTCCGGGCAGTGCCCATCTTCAGGGTTTCTTCATTATTCCTGCTGCCCACTTGCTCAAACAGGTCATAGATGAAGTCCAGCCTGCCACACACACACACACACACACACACACAAAATCATATATATTTATATATATACATGTATGCACTTGACATGAATCATTGCTTGTATAATTTATGTGTATTGTGCAGAACTCAAACCTGCTGTCCTTCAGCATGTTCAGTATATCGTCTCTAAATGTATCTCTGTTCTTCTCCAAGATGCCTCTCACGTCATACAAAACCTGCGGAGATGATGCAAAAACATTTGTATGGGCTAAAACATTTGTATTGTTTGTAGTCAATTTGCAACATAAATCCACAGAACACACACTGTGTCTTGCACTGTTTGCACTCAGTTGCACATCAGGCACTTTACATGGTGAGGACAACCTACTTTAGACCTTAGCTCTGTGTTCTGTATGTAGCTGTATGTCATGTGATGTTGCTCTATGTTGTTTAATGTAGCACCAAGGTTCGAGAGAAACATCTCATTTCACTGTGTACTGCATCAGCTACTGTATATAGGGTTGAAATCACAATAAGAACTCCTGGATTTGATTTGACTTGACACCTCAGTGGCTTACCTGAAAACAATTCTTGCTCAACTCAACATTAAGAGTTTATAACATAAAGTTTAAAATACGGTCCTTCTTATTTCTGCACAAATAATGGAGAATTTTAACTCCTTGCCGTAGCTATATGAAAATAAACTCGTACAGGTTAAATTTTCACTTACAGTAAAAGTCTGAAAGCAGCAGTGAATTCTGTCTCTAGAGTATAACAGTATAACTGTTGGTATAAGAGGGACAAAATAGTAAAAACGTTACTAGGGGAAAGGTCATGAGTTTAAATCCCAGCACCACCAAGTTACCAATGTTGGGCCCATGTGCAAGGCCCTTAAGTACTCGTTTATATAAATACAATAATTGTACATCACTCTGGATAAGGGCATCTGGCAAAGTGCCATAAAAAAAAAAAAAAGACAAGATGACAAATATTTAGTTTTATCATTAAAATTTAAAAACAACGGAACTCGAATAAGACAAATAACTCACAGCAAAAGTATTGTTAACAATTTTAGTCTTCATAAAAAGTATAAACAGCTGATATTTGCCAAAACGTTTATTCTAAGTGAGTTTCACTTGATTTAATCTTAATTCAATGTGAAATTCTTGCCAATGGGAAGCACACATTCACCTGATGTGATAGATATAAATGGAGGTTGTACAACGTTAGAGTATATAAAGCCTTCAAACTGTTAAACACAGAGATAGAGAGAGAGAGAGAGAGAGAGAGAGAGAGAGAGAGAGAGTGTCAGAGTCCCACCTCTCCAGCATAGTGCTTTATACCAAACTGATGATCTGCCAGTCGAGGCTTCACGTAGTATGGGTTTGTCTGAAGAAAGGAAACAACATTAAACACTTCCATCTGGTTTGGCACAATCCAAAGCTATCTATTTAACATGTATGTCCGTGTGTGTGTGTGTATGTGTGTGTGTGTGTGTGTGTGTGTGTGTGAGAAAGAAAGAAAGAAAGAAAGAAACTCACCGCATGCCGGCTGTGCAGTTTCTCCAGCAGAGTGAAATCAGTGCCTTTAGGGAAGCGGCTCTCCTCATTAACCAGTGCCAACATGCCCAGTTTCTACAAACACACACTCATTCATCTTCATGTTGTTTAAACAGCACAAACCCTCACTTTCTAAATGACTTACAGAAATTGCCATCAATATTTACAAAAGATCTCTCAGCTACACTGAAATGAAATGTGGAAGTGTGGAAGTGTGTATTTTATCATTTACCTTCTCAATCAGATCCAGACATTCAGCATTGTCCATCCAGTCTATGGCTTCCCAACGAATTCCCTCCCTGTATACACACACACACACACACACACACACACACACACACACACACACACACACACACACACAAGATTTCTTTATAAACACTATGTTACGTTCATGCTATAGCTATGATCATGATCATTTTTTTTTTGTAGTTGATATATTGAAAATGTTCTAAAATTATTGGCACCCTTCAAGGATGGTTTATATCAAATAAATTTCAACAAAATAGGTATTATATATTTTACAAGATATAATAATAATAATAATAATAATAATAATAATAATAATAAAAAGACTTTTGTCAGATGAATCAAAATTGTAATTTCTTTTTGGAACCCATGAACACCACGTCCTCCAGACTAAAGAGGAGAGGGACCATCCATCTGGCTTATTATCAGCACTCAGTTCAAAAAGCTGCATCTCTGATGGTATGGGAGTTCAGGGCATGCGGTTATATGAAATATATTCCTATATATACACCTGCACTGTGTGTGGAAACATGTATAAATCTTCACCTGTTGTACTCGAGCTGCTCCAGAGAGAAAATGTGTTTGTTAAAATACTCCTGCAGCTTCTCATTGGCGTAGTTGATGTTGAACTGCTCGAAGCGGTTCACCTGCAGAATGAGTGGATGAGACGTGTGTCAGACATTCCACCTGACATTTATCGCCCCTGTTTGTATATATGACTGTCGTGTATCGTTGTTTTGTATGTGTGTGTGTGACATAAGTATGTTACTACAACAAGTAATATTTGAAATATACACTCCATTTAAATGTGTGCGTGCGTATGTCTGCGGGCTCACCTCGAAATTCTCGAAGCCGAAGATGTCGAGGATGCCAATGGATTTGAAATTGTCTCGGCCGTTGATCTTCCGGTTGATCCGCATGATGATCCAGGAGAAGCACTGAGAGTACAGCGCCATGGCAACCGAATCCCGTGAATCTATTGCCTGATCATCGTGAGAAGGAAGTGATAAAAGGAGAACGTGTAATGACTGGGGTGTGTGTGTGCGTGTGTGTGTGTGTGTGTGTGTGTGTGTGTGTGTGTGTGTGTGTTCATGAAGGAATGTTGCTGCAAATATGCAGAAGCAGGATTTTGAATGTATCTGATCAGGGTTTATGCTGTTGTAGCATATTTGGCCACTGATTGGAAATCATTTAAGAGTAATTAAAGTTGATATACACATTTTTCTGACGTTTCCTCACACCGAAAGTGTGTTTGTTTGTCATTTCATTATGTTTAATGTGTTGTACCTGTTCTATAGTGAGCGGAGAGCAGATCTCTTCTCCCCTCAGGATCATGGAACGCTGAGTCATCACTTCGGACAGCTGGAACGAGTCCAGACCCAGAAGCTCACTGACGTTAGTGACGACTATATGGAGAAAAACAAAAAACATAATTCTCTTGTTGTTCTTCATACAAAGGGGTTAAAGAGATTCAAACCCTTTCACTTGATTTTGCTTGATGTGATACCATAAACCCAATAACTTAAACAATTGCTTGGCATAATAGTGATAATAATAGTCATTATAATAATCATTATAATCATAATAATAAAAATGCATATGGATTAAAATGTTCTAAATTATAAATTATACTTCTGCAGTAATGTTTTATTTGATATTTCGGTCATTTTAAGGCATCAAGCTATAATATTTTAATATAATCACAACATTAGTTTTACATCTTTAACATATTTAACACATTTTTACTCAAAATAAGTACATTTCCTGTATCATCCTTCAGATTATTCTGTCTAACGTGGAGGTAACGTGGAGGTAATGTTCACACCCTGCTTGGTGGTGATCTGAGCGCCCCCTGCTGTCATAAACTCAATGTTGCCTATCTGCAGGACTCCAGACAGCAGCTTGAACATGTCTCTGATCTCCTCCTCACTAAACTCCAGCACCTTCAGAGCTTCCTAAAACCAGAGAGAAAGAGAGATGAACCATTGACAGAATGTGTGTATGAGTGTGAGTTTTGGGTCGTAAACTGTGTACCTTTAATATGTTTCATTCGCCAGTACATTAGTGTACATTTAAACAAAGACTGATGGTCAAGAAATGGAACTGTAAATGAACTTTTATGTTGAACATGTTTCTGAAATGGGGATAAATGAGTCATCTTGATGATATTCCATTAGCAACAAGGAAAAGTACATTTTGTTTCCTTTATTTGCGGAAGTAACCTGCATAGTATTGACAGCATATACTTGTTCTTTATCAATCTGGCAACCACATTCACATGTGCATCACGAAATTCTTAAAAACTGCATCTCTGAGCATCATAAAAACCCCTGAAAGTCTGATGTCTATCTCACCATGACGCTGTCATAGAGCTTCTTATCGTCCAGGTTGCGGTCCTTCACGCATCCAGACTGACTCAGGTAGTGAAACAGCTCCGGAGGTTCGGCCAAAAAATACGTTTCTGCACCAAAGTTTGATCAGCTGATTAGGCTGAACAGTGTGTATAATATATTGTGTGTGTAGTTGTGTGTTGCTATGCTGATCCACCTTTTTGCCCCACATCAGCACCGGCCAGCAAAGCGTAGAAGATGTGATAGTTTCTCTCTCCGGGGTTCTGTCTCACCACGCGGTTCTGAAACCAAAAATCAAGCTCAGATTCTCAGCGACTTTTACTCTTAGTGGGAATTATACATACCTCAAACAGGGCATTTAGTGGTCATTTGCCCTACCAGGGAAATAAAAGTCTGCTTAAGTTACCTTTTCAAGCAAATCTAGAAGAAGAAAGGTTAAGGAAAAAAGTTTTTTTTGGACAATGACTACTGTGTAAGTACATCCAGATGTTTCCATGATGTTCTTATGAATCAATAGAGATATATACATAGGTATATATGTACATAAAGCTTCAGGAATATACTTTAGATAAAAATACAATGGATGCTGCTGCTAACTAAAATAAAGTATAGATGTATATATATGTTTTATAGCGTTAATGAGTAGGTGAGTAGGATACAGTCGACGATGCAGCCTCCTTGGATGTTTCCACTCTGACAGAAATGAAGCTGGATGAACTTTCCAAAGCGACTGGAGTTGTTGTTGTAAACCGTCTTGGCGTTTCCAAAAGCCTCCATAATCGGACTGGGGTAAGCAAAATGGGCAGAAAAAAAAATTAAGTGAATTTGCATATCGAGCGCATATATAAAGCGAATTAATTAGCATTTGGCTTTTACATTTATTGCATTTGTTTGTATTCTATGTGCAACTTCTGATGTATATTTTTCCTGCATATCACATCTGTATTCATGCTAACAAGTGTTCATCTGCATTTATCATGTGTTTATCTGATGACCTGCTCTGGACGATGGCTTGCTCTACGCAGGCGGTTTTCTCTGGAGCACCCGCTGAGTTCTGGCTCATCACAGACAGGAACTGCAGAAGAAGTTTAGTGCTCTCTGTTTTACCAGCGCCGCTCTCGCCACTACACACAAAACACACACAGGCATTTATCAGGCATAAGTCTTATTTGTCTAGTGATGTTGTTAGTTGTTATCCCTGAGGCACTTCGGGGAGCAGAAGTAATGAAAAAAACGTAATGAAAGTCAGCTTTCAGGCCTCAAGAGCTAATAAAATTATAACACAACAAATAGCTTTTAATAGATTTTACTTGTTGCTAAAACACAACATCTGAGCCACAAGCCAACAACATAACACTGTGTTTTCTTCGATTAGAGGCGACTCTGTGCAGCTGGGGATGTTTCTCATTAACGGCCTGGGGATCCATGAAATTACGTAGTAAGAACAGGAACCCTGAGGATTTGGATTTGGTTAGTAGTTAATGTAAACAGTCTGCTACACTGACTCAGAACTACAGTTTGCTTCTGATCTCCATCACTGCACCTCAACGTCGTTTATCTGTAATAAATAAACATTCGGTGCAACCAGGATGAGGATGAGGTTCCCTCTTCCTTGAGAGGTTCCCTCTGGTTCCTCTTAAGGTTTCTCCCTTATGCATCTCAGGGAGTTTTTCCTGTCACCACAGTCAGAAGAACCACGATAAGCGAACACCACCTCAAAAAAATGTTATTTTATATATACAGTACTGTACTGTATTAACATTTTACTTCATTTTATAATCAATAATAATTTTTTTATTAATACATTTCCATAAAAACAATTCCCTATAAGTTTTTTGGTCTATGCCATACAATTCTACTATTCGTTATTAACACTGTAATAAACTAGAGCATTTAGTTTTTTTGTGTGTGTTATGACCTCTTAAATTGTGTAAATGTGGTAAAGTTGAATGTAAATTTGTTTGCCCCATAAAAAACAGTAAACCTTAGTGTTTTTTCTCTGTATTAAATTCACTGTGCAGAAAGTCCACTTAGTTTTATTCTGTCATGCTCCAGAACTGAGATTTGAGCCTCTCATTTCCAATATATTACATGGATGGATGGATGGATGGAAGGATGAAAATACACCTGTTTTATTCTTTACCCATTTTAATAATCTAAAACCCATTTTATCAATCATCTCATGGTCTACACCTAATATGCTACACAATACTAGTTCTAATACAAGTTACTCTAGAATCTACTACACCATACTATTTCAATCCCACCTTAACATAATTACACTACATACTGTTTCTCTACATCGTAATGCACTGTACTATATCTCAGCTTTGCATTATGATCGATTGAATCTCTGTCCGCTCCTAATTCCTATTTCAGGATGTGAAGTATTAGACATTTGAATGCAATTCTTTTTAAATTGTGCCAACCAGAAAAGTTCCCGCGTGCTGTCAGATTGCGTATTAGAATAAAAACGTACCTTATAAGCACACATTGGCTGTCGTGTCTTTTCCAGAGGCATCGGTAGCTCTCGTTGGCCACGGCGAAGATGTGAGGCGGGAGTTCGCCGAGGTGATGTCGACTGTACAACTCTACTGCTGAGAGATCAAACAGGCCCGTGATCTGCTTATACGGGTTCACCGCTGCCAAGATGGAGCCGATGTTCGTCTGAGAGAGAAAGAGAAAGAGTGAAAAAGAGAAACGCTGATTTTTTATTATCAGTCCTGGTTTGCATTGT